>NC_133430.1:46005506-46113475 GCF_011762505.2 Arvicanthis niloticus
AAACAGTGGTGAGGACGTTTCTGTGGTGCACTGGAGAACTTCATTTTGGTGTACAGTGGAAAGAATGTCTCTGTTTGGAGATGGAAGGAGGATTCTTGCGGTGGCCCGTGGGAAGGGATGCGCTGTTGTGGCACTCGGGAAGATGTCCTGTGGTGCACCAGTCATGGAGGAACCACCCTGTTGTGCACAGGAGCATGTCCCTGGGTGCACAGTGGGGAGATGTTCCTGTTTTGACACAATGGGAAAGAACACACCTGTGGTGGACATTGGTGAGGAAACCCTGTTTTGGACAGTGGGGAAAACATCTCTGTGGTGGACAGTCGGGTGGATGTCTTTGTGGTTGACAGGGGAAAGATATCCTTGTGGTGAAGAGTGCTGAGGAATCCTATCTGAGGACAACTCTGTGTTGTACATTGGTGAGAAACATCCCTGTGGTGGACTTTGGGCAGGATCCCTCTGTTATCTGTGGCTGACAGAGTATGGGTTGTTCTCATGATGGACCCCCAGTGGTGTGGTGGTTTCTGTGTTGAACAGTGGAAGGATGTCCTTGTGAGTGGACAGTGAGAATGACATCTCTGTGGTTGACAGTGGAATGGATATTTCTGTGGTGACAGTAGATAGGATCTCCCTGGTAGGGACAGTGGGAAGAATGTCCCTGTTGTGGAGAGTGAGAAGGAAGTTTGTGTTGTGGACAGTAAAAAGGAAAGTCCATTGTGGTGGACATTGTGGAAGGACCTCCTTGTGGTGACAGTGGAAAGGATATCCCTCTGGTGGACAGTTGGGAGGACATCCCTGTGGTGGACAGTGGGAAGGACATTTCTGTGGTGGACAGTAAAGATGAACTCTCTGTGTTGGACACTTGGGATGATATCCCTCTGGTGGACAGTGAAAAGGATGTTTTTTGTGGATAGTGGGGAAGACATCTTTGTGGTGGACAGGCAGAAGGACATCCATTTGGTGAACAATGTGCAGGATGTCCCTGTGGTGGACACTTGTAAGGACATCCCTGTGCTGGACAGTGATGAGGACATTCCTGTGGTGGACAGTGGTGAGGACATTTCTGTGGTGCACAGGAAAACGTTATTTTGGTAGACCGTGGTTTCCATGCCCCTTCCGAGTCCCCTTTGCCCGCGAAAGAGACACGTGAGGCAGTGTCCGGGTAGTTACTACAACGAGGCTTTATTCTTGTATCAGCAGAAGCAGAAGACCCCAAGCCCCGAAAAGGCACTGCTTATGTGCACCCTAGAGTGGCGTGTTCACTTCTGATTGGCTGTTCACTCATCACCCCATATTACACCCCGGGATGGCAGAGGCTTGGCACGCTTTCGCCTCTTGCACCTGTGCAGTTTAGTTGTTTACTTGTGGGTGCACAGGATACCAGCGCCATCTTGTAATGGCAAATGTTGTCACCGCTTGCCGTGGCTCCCTACACTGTGGGAAGGATGTCCCAGTTTTGGAGAGTGCAGAGGACATCTCTGGGGAGGACAGTGATAAGGACATCTATGGTGTTCACCCAAAGATGTCCTTGTGGTGCACATTTGTGAGGATGTCTCTGTTGTGCACAGGAGGATGTCCCTGTGGTGCACAGTGGGGAGTATGTCCCTGTGGTTTACAGTGGGAAGGATGTCCCTGTGTTTGATAGTTGGGAGAAAATCCCTGTGGTGGACTGTGGGAAGGACGTCTCTGCAGTAGCCTTGGGTGAGAGAATTTCACTGTGGTGGACAGTGGGGATGATGGCATTGTGGACAGTGGGGAGGATGTTCCTGTGGTGCACAAGAAAACGTCCCTTTGGTGGAAAGTGGGAAGGATTTCCCTGGAGTGTGGAATGCAAAGGACATCTCTGTGATGGACAGTGGTAAGAACATTTCTGTTATGCACAGAAGAATGTCCCTGTGGTGCACAGTGGAAAGGATGTTCCTGTGGTGTACAGTGCGAAGGATTTCCTTGTGGTGGACCTTGGTGAGGATGACCCTGTGGTAAAAAGTGGTAAGGATGTCCCTGTGGTGGACAGCAAAGAACCTGTCTGTGGTGGACAGTGGGTAGGATGTCCCTGTGATGGAATGAGGGGAGGTAGTCACTGAGGTGGTCAGTGGGAAGAACATTCCTGTGGTATAGAGTGGTGAGTACTTCACTGTAGTGCACACTGAGGAGGATATACCTGTGGATTACACTGTGGAGGACTGTGGGGAGGACCTTCCTGTGGTGGACAGTGGAGTGGATGTCCACTTAGTCACATGTTCGAAGAATGTCCTTGTAGTGGACTGTGTGAAGGACATTTCTTTGGTTTACAGTGGGAAGGACATCCATGTTGTGGACAGTGGGGAAGACCTCCCTGTGCTGGACAGTAGGAAGGATGTCCCTGTGGTGGACATTGGTGAGGAGGCCCCTGTGTTGGACTGGGTAGAAACATCCCTGTGGTGGACAGTGGTGAGGACTACACTGTGTTGGAAAGTGTTAAGGATGCCCCTGTGGTGAACTGTGTGGAGGAACTTTTTGGTGTGGTCAGTTGGGAGGATGTCCCTGTGGTGGACAGTGGTTAGGACCTTTCTGTCATGGACATCCTTGTGGAAGACAGTGGAGAGTACTCCCCTGTTGTGTAGAGTGGGATGGATGTTTCTGTAGTGGACAGTTGTGAATATATTTGTGTGGTGAACAGTTAGGAAGAAGTCCCTGTGGTAAGCGGTGGGAAGGAACTGAAGGAACTCTCTTTGTAGACAGTGAAAGGATGTCCATGTGGTGGACAATGGGAAGGACATTCCTGTTGTTGACAGTGGGGAGGTTCACCCTGTGGTGGACAGTATGTAGGAGGTCCCTGTGGTGGAGAGTGGGGAGGACGTTTTCTGTTTTGGACAACTGAGAAGAGGTTACTGTTGTGGAGACAGTGTGAAGGACATCCCTGTGGTGGACAGCAGGGAGGACCTATCTGTGGTAGACAGTGGTAAAGATGTCCCTGTGATAGACAGTGATGAGGATGTTTCTGTGGTGGACAGTGGAAAGGACGTCCCTGTTGTGTACAGTGGTGAGGACCTCCCTGTTACGAATATTGGGAAGGAAGTCCCTGTGGTGAACAGTGGAAAGGATGTTTCTGTGGTGGACAGTAGAGAGAACCTCCTCATAGTGGAAAGTGGAAAGGACATCACAGTGGTGGATGTGGTGAGGAAGTTTCTGTGGTGGACAGTGGTGAGGAAGTTTCTCTGGTGCAAAGGAAAACGTCTCTTTGGTGGACAGTGGAAAGTACATCGCTGTGGTGGACAGTAGAGAGAAATAAACTGTGGTGGACACTGGAAAAGCATTTATGTTGTGGACAGTAGGAAGGAATTCCCTGATGTTGATATTGGGAAGGACCTCCTTGTGGTGAACAGTGGGAAAGATATCCCCTCTGGTGGACAGTGGGGAGGCCATCCCTGATGGTGAACAGGTGGAAAAGACATCCCTGTGGTGGACAGTGAAGAGGACTTTTCTGTGTTGGACATTTATGATGACATCCCTGTGGAGTATAATGGGAAAGACGTTTGTTTCTTTGTTGGATAAGCGAAGGATATCCCTGTTGTGGAGAGTGCAGAGGACATCTTTGGGTTGAGAGTTGTTTGCTGACATCCCTGGTGTGCAAATGAGGATGTCCCTGTGGTGCACAGTGGTGAGGATATCTCTGTTGTGCACCGGAAAATGTCCCTGTTGTGCAAAGTGGGTAGGATGTCCCAGTGGTGAACAGTGAAAAGGATTTCACTGTGGTGGACAATTTGAGATGTCCCTGTGGTGGAGAGGGGGAAGGACATCCCTTTAGCAACAGGGAGGACTTCTCTATGGTGGACTGTATGAAGGATGTCTTTCTGTTGATCATGGGGGAGGATGTACCTGTTATGGACAGTGGGAGGATCTCTCTGTGGTGGACAGTTGAATGATGTACCTTTGGAGGACAATGGGAAGAACATCCTTTTGTGGACAGTGGGAAGGACATCCCTGTGGTAGACAGTTGGTAGGATGTCCCTGTGGAGGGCTTGGTAAAATATCTCTGTGGTGGACAGTGGGAAAGGACATCCCTGTTGTGGACAGTGGGGAGAATATTTCTGTGGTGGACAGTTGAAATTGACGTCCCTTTGGTGGATAGTGGAGAGGAACTACCTGTGGTGGAGATTGGGGAGGAACTCCCTGTGGTAGACAGTGGTAGGATGTCCCTAATGGTGGACAGTGTGTAATACATTCCTGTGTTGGACACTGGGGAGGACGTCCCTGTGGTGGACAGTGTAATGAACATTCCTGTTGTGGACAGTGGGCAGTACGTTTCTGTGGTGGACATTGGAAAAGACATCACTTTGATGAACAGTAGAGACGACCTCCCTGTGGTGGACAGTGGGAAGGACATTTATGTTGTGGACTGTTGTAAGAACATCTCTGTTGTGGACATTGGCAAAGACCTCCCTGTGGTGAACTGTGGGAAGAATGAACCTTTATGGACAGAAAGGATAACATCACTTAGTTAAACAGTGGGAAGGACAGTCCCTCACATGGACAGTGGGGTGGAAAACCATATGTTGGACAGTGGGAAGGATGTCTCTGTGGTGGACATAAGGGGGACATCATTTAGTGGACATTGGGAAGTACGTTCCTGTTGTTGACAGCAGAGTGTACCTTTCTGTGGGGGATAGTAAGAAGGACATGCCTATTGTGGACTGTGCAGAGGACGTCCCTCTGGTGGACAGTGGAAAGGACATCCCTGTGGTGGACATTAGAGAGGACTTTCCTGTGGTGGACAGTGGGAAGCAGGTCCTTGTGGTGGACCATGGAAAGGACATATATGTCATGGACTGTTTGAAGGACGTCCCTGTTGTGGACATTGGGAAAGATTTTTGGTGGACAATGTGAAGGATGACTCTCTTGTGGAGAGTGGGGAGGACGTCCCTGTGGTGGAAAGAGGGAAGGACATCCCTGTTATGATCTGAGGAGAGGATATCACTGTGGTGGACAGAGGGAGGGACGTCCCTGTGGTGGACAGCAGGGAGGACCATTCTGTTCTGAACTGTGGGAAGGACATCCTTGTTGTAGACAGTGGGGAGGACATCCCTGTGGTAAAGAGTGGAAAGGACATCCTTGTTGTGGACAGGGCAGAGAACATTTCTGTGGTGGACAGTGGAAAGGACATACCTGTGGTTTACAGTAGAGAGGACTTCCCTTCGGTGGACTGTGAGAGGAAGTCCCTGTGGTGGACATTGGAAAAACATATATTTTGTGGACAGTTGGAAGGATGTCCCTGTTGTGGACATTGGGAAAAACCTTGTGGTGAACAGTGGGAAGGATGTCCCTCTGGTGGACATTGGGGAGGAACTCCCTGTGTTGGACAGTTGGAAGGATGTCCGTGTGGTGGAGAGAAGGGAGGTCATCACTTAGGTGAACAGTGGTAAGGACATCCCTGTGGTGGATATTAGAGAGGACCTCTGTGTGGTGAACAGTGGGAAGAAGGTCCCTGTGTTGGAGAGTGGGAAGGACAATTATGTTGTGGATTATGAGAAGGATGTACATTTTGTGGACATTGGGAAGGACCACGTGTGTTCTACAGTGGCAAGCATGTCACATTGATGGACAGTGGAGAGGACCACCATCTGGTAGACAGTGGGCAGGACATCCCTGTGGTGGACAGAGGAAAGGACATCATTGAGGTGGACATTAGGAAGTACGTTCCTTTGTGGACAGCAGGGTGTACATTTCTGTGGTGGACAGTTGGAAGGACATGGTTGTGGACAGTAGAGACAACTTCCCTGTGGTGGACATTGGGAAAAAAATCCCTGTGTTGGAGAGTGAAAAGGATATGCCTGTTTTGGACAGTGGGAAGACATCCCTGTGGTGAACAGTGGAAAGGACTTCCCTGTGGTGGACAGTGGGATGTACATGTTTGTTGTGGACAGTGTGGGGGACGTCAATGTAGTGGAGAGTGGAAAGGCCATCCTTGTGATGGACATTGCAAGGGCATATATGTTATGGACTGTGAAAAGGACGTCCCTGTTTTGTACATGGGGAAACATATTCTTGTGTTGGACAGTGGGAAGCATGACTCTCTGGTGGACAGTGGAGAGGTTGTATCTGTGGTGGACAGTGGGAGGGACATCCCTCTCATGATCTGAGGGCAGGATATCACTGAGGTAGACAGTGGGACGGATATCCTCTTGGTGGACAGTGGGGAGGACCTTTCTGGTGTGAATATTGGGAAGGGCATCCCTGTTGTAGACAGTGGAAAGGACATCCCAGTGGTGGACTGTGGGGAGGATTTCACTGTGGTGAACAGTGGGAAGGATGTTACCGTGGTGCACTGGAGAATGTCCCTGTGGTGAATAGTCAGAAGGATGTCCATATGGTAGAGAGTGCTGAGGACATCTCTTCGGTGGACAGTGGTTAGGACATCCCTGTTGTGCACAGGAGGATTTCTCTGTGGTACACAGTGGGGGAGGATGTCCCTGTTGTTTACAGTGGGAATAACTTCACTGTGTTTGATAGTTGGAAGGACATCTGTGTTGTGGACAGTTTTGAGGATGTCCTTGTGTTGGAGACTTGATAGGATTTCACTGTGGTGGACAGTGTGGATAACGGCCTTGTGGACAGTAAGGACAACACTCCTGTGGTGCACAAGAGAATGTCTTTTGGTGGACAGTGAGAATGATGTCCTTGTAGTCTGGAGTGCAGAAGACATATCTGGGGTGGACAGTACTAAGAATATCCCTGGTGTGCACAGGAGGATGTCCCTGTCCTGTTCAGTGGCAATGATATCCCTATGGTGGATATTGAAGAGGACTTCCCTGTGGTGGACCCTTGAAATGAAGTCCTTTTGATCGACAGTGGGAAGGACATCCTTTGGAGGACAGTGGGGAGGACATCACTGTGGTGAACAGGCAGAAGGATGTCCCCGTGGTGGACAGAGGGGAGGACCTCCCTGTGGTAGACATTGGGTAGGATGTCCCTGTGGTTTACAGTGCGGAGGATACTCGTGTGGTGGACAGAGGTGAGGACTTACCTGTAGTGCATATTGTTGAGGACAACCATGATGTGGACAGTGGTAAGGATGTCCTTGTAGAACACAGGAGGATGTCCCTATGGTGGACAGTGGGAAGGAGATTTGTTTGGTGGACCGTGAAAAGGACGTTCCTGTGGTGGACAGTAGGGAGGAACTCCCTGTGGTGGAATGTGGAGAGGACATCCATTTGGTGGACAGTGGGGAGGACGTTTCTGTGGTGGAAATGGAGAAGAATGTCCCTGTGTTGACAGCAGGGACGACATCTCTGTGGTGTACAGTGGGTAGGACATTTCTGTTGTGGACAATGGAAAGAATATTCCTGTGTTGCACAGTTGTGAGGACATCCCTGTTGTGCATAGGAGGATGTCCCTGTGGTGCAAAGTGAGGATTATGTTTCTTTGGTGGACAGTGGGAAAGACGTCTATTTGGTGGACTGTGGGGTGGTCCACACTGTATTGAACATTGGGGAGGATGTCCCTGTGGTGGACAGTGGAAAGGATGTCCCTGTGGTGCACATTGGTCAGGATGTCCCTGTTGTGCACAGGAGGATGTCCCTGTGGTGGACAGAGGGGAGGACTTCCCTATGGTGGATAGTGGGAAGGATGTCCCTGTTGTGGACAGTGGGGAAAAGGTCCATGTTTTGGACATTGGGGAGGATATTTATGTCATGGATTGTGTAAGAATGTCCATTTTGTGGACATTGGGAAGGACCTCTCTGTGGTGGACAGTGGGAAGCATGTCCCTCTCGTGGACAGTGGGGAGAAACACCATGTGGCGGACAGTGGGAGGAATGTCTCTGTGATGGACATAGGAGAGGACATCATTTAGTGGACATTGGGAAGTACATTACTGTTGTGAACAGTATGGTGTACCTTACTGTGGTGGACAGTGGGAAGGACATGCCTGTTGTGGACAGTGCGGAGGATGTCCCTTTGGTGGACAGTGGAAAGGACATCACTTTGGTGGACAGTGGAGAGAACTTCCCTGCAGTGGACAGTGAGAAAAAGGTCACTGTGGTGGACACTGGAAAAACATATATGTTGTGGACTGTGGGAAGGACGTCCCTGTTATGGACATTGAGAAAGAACTCCTTGTTGTGAAGAGTGGGAAGGATGTCCCTCTGGTGGACATTGGGGAGGAACTCCCTGTGGTGGACAGTAGGAAGGATGCCCGTGTGGTGGAGAGAGATGAGGTCATCACTTAAGTTGATAGTTGAAAGGTGTACCTTTGGTGGACAGTGGGAATGATGTCCATTTGGTGGACAGTGGGAAGGACATCTCTGTGGTAGACAGTGGGTAGGATATACCTGTGGAGGGCACTGGGTAGAATGTCATCGTGGTGGACAGTGGGAAGGATGTCCTTGTTGTGGTCATTGGGAAGGATGTCCCTTTGGTTGACAGTGGGAAGGATGTCCTTGTGGACAGTGGGAAGGATGTTCCTGTGGTGGATAGTGGAAAGGATGTTCCTGTGGTGGACAATGGGAAGGATGACCCACTTGTGGAAAGTGGGAAGGATGTCCCTGTGATAGACAGTGGGGAGGATATCCCTGTGGTGAAGAGTGGTGAAGACCTTTCTGTGGTGCACTGGAGAACGTCCCTTTGGTGGACCGTGTGAAGGATGTCCCTGTTTTGGAGAGTGCAGAGGACATCTCTGCGGTGGACAGTGGTGAGGACCTCTATGGTGTGCACCGGAAGATGTCCCTGTGGTTCACATTCATGAGGACATATCTGTTGTGCACAGGAGGATGTCCCTGTGCTTTACAGTGGGAAGGAATTCCCTGTGTTTGACAGTTGGGAGGAATTCCCTGTGGTGGAATCTTGGAAAAACATCTCTGCAGTGGAAATTGGTGAGAGAATTTCACTGTGGTGGACAGTGGGGATGATGGCCTTGTGGACAGTTGGGAGAACATTCCTGTGGTGCACAAGAAAACATCCCTGTGGTAGACTGTGGGAAGGACATTTCTTTGGTTTACAGTAGGAAGGACATCCATGTTGTGCACAGTGGGTAGGACCTCCCTGTGGTGGATAGTAGGAAGGATGTTCCTGTGGAGGACATTGATGAGGACGCCACTGTTTTGGACCATGCAGAAAATATCCCTGTGGTGGACAGTGGGTGGATGTCCCTTTGGTTGACACTGGGGAGGATGTCTCTGTGGTAGACAGTTGGAAGGACGTCTTTCTGGTGGAAGGCAGGAAGGACGTCCCTGTGGTGGATAGTTGGAAGGATGTCCCTGTTGTGGACAGTGGAGAGGACTTCCCTTTTGTGGACAGTGGGGAATACATCCCTGAGGTGGACAGTGTGGAGAACGTCTTGTGGTGGACAGTGGTGAGGACGTTTCTCTGGTGCAAAGGAGAACATCCTTTGTTGAACATTGGGAATGATGTCACTGCCGTGGAGTGTGCTGAGGACATCTCTGGGGTAGACAGTGGTGAGGACATCCCTGGTGTGCACAGGAAGATGTTCCTGTAGTGCACAAGGGTGAGGACATCACTGTTGTACAGGAGAATGTCCCTGTGGTGCACAGTATGGAGGATGTCCTTGTGGTGAACAGTGAGAAGGATGTCCCTGTGGTGGACAGCTGGAAGGACTTCGCTGTGGTTGATAATAGGAAGGACCTCCCTGTGGTAGACAGTGGGTAGGATGTCCATGTAGTGGACAGTGGAAGGACATCCCTGTTTTGGACAGTGGGGAGGATGTGACTGTTTTGTTCAGTGGGAAGGATATCCCTGTGGTGGACAGCAGGGAAGACCTCTCTGTGGTTGACAGTGGAAAAGATGTCTGAGTGATGGACAGTGATAAGGAGGTTTCTGTGGTGGACAGTGGATTAGATTTTTTGCGGTGGACAGTGGAGAGGACTTTCCTGTGGTGGACAGTGGAGAGGACCTCTCTGTGGTGGACTGTGGGAAGTACGTCCCTGTAGTGGACAGTATGTAAGATGTTTCTATGGTGGGGAGTGGGGAGGACATCCCTTTGGTGGACACTGGTGGGGATGTTCCTCTGGTGGACACTGGGGAGAAAGTTTCTGTGGTGGTAAGTAAAGAGGACATCCCTGAGGTGTACAGTGGAGAGTACTTCCCTCTTTTATAGAGTGAGGAGGACATCCATGTGGTGGACAGTGGTGAGGATGACCCTGTGGTGGACAGTGGTAAGGATGCCCCTGTAGTGGACAGCAGGGTGGACATCACATTGGTGGACAGTGGGAAGGACGTCCCTGTGGTGGACAATGCAAAATATGTCCCTGTGGTGCACAGTGGTGAGGAAATCCCTGTTGAGCACAGGAGGATGTCTTTGTGGTGGACAGTGGGGAGGACCACACTCTGGTGGACTGTGGGGTAGGACGTCCCGGTGGTGGACAGTGGGAAGGATGTCCCTGTGGTGGACATTGGGGAAGATGTCCATGTTTTGGACAGTGGGAAGAATGTCCCTTTGGTGGACAATGGGAAGGACGTCCCTGTGGTGGACTGTGGGGGAAGGAACTTCTTGAGGTTGACAGTTGGGAGGATGTCCTTTGGTGGACAGTGAGTAGGACCATTCTGTTGTGGACATTGGGATCGACGTCTTGTGGAGGACAGTGTGGAGTATGTTCCTGTTGTGTACAGTGGGATGGATGTTTCTGTAGTGGACAGTTGGGAACATATTTGTGTGGTGGACAGTTAGGAAGATGTCCCTGTGGTAAACAGTGGGAAAAAAGTCCTTTTTGTGGACAGTGAAAGGATGCCCATGTGGTGGACAATGGGAAGAATGTCCCTGTTGTAGACAGTGTGGAGGTTTTCCCTGTGGTGGACAGTAAGTAGGACGTTCCTGTGGTGGACAGTGGGGAGGACGTTTATGTTTTGAAAAACTGAGAGGATGTTACTGTGGTGGACAGTGTGATGGACATCCCTGTGGTGGATAGCAGGGAGGACCTCTCTGTGATGGACAGTGGTAAAGATGTCCCTGTGATAGACAGTGATGAGGATGTTACTCTGGTGGACAGTGGAAAGGATGTCCCTGTTGTGGACAGTGGTGAGGACCTCCCTGTCGTGGATATTGGGAAGGACGACCCTGTGGTGAACAGTGGAAAGGATGTTTCTGTGGACGACAGTGGAGAGGACCTCCTCAAGATGGAAAGTAGAAAGGATGTCACAGTGGTGGACAGTGGTGAGGATGTTTCTCTAGTGCAAAGGTAAATGGATGTTACTGTGGTGGACAGTGGGAAGGAAGTCTCTGTGGTGGACATAAGAGAGAACCTCATTTAGTGGACATTGGGAAGTACGTTCCTGTTGTGGACAGCAGGGTGTACCTTTCTGTGGTGGACAGTGGGAAGGACATGCCTGTTGTGGACAGTGGAAAGGACATCCCTGTGGTGTACAGTAGAGAGGACTTCACTGTTGTAGAGAGATAAATGGGGGTCCCTTTGGTGGACCGTGTAAGGACATATATGTTGTGGACAGTGAAAAGGATGTCCCTGTTGTGGATATTGGGAAAGAACTCTTTGTTTTTGATAGTGGGAAGGGTGTGCCTCTGGTGGAAATTGGGGAGGACCTTCATGTGGTGGACAGTCGAGAGGATGTTTCTGTGGTGGACAGTGGAGTTTACATGTTTGTTGAGGACAGTGCAGAGGATTTCAATGTCATGGACAGTGGAAAGGACATCCCTGTTGTCGACAATAGAGAGGACTTACATGTGGTGAACAGTGGGAAGTAGGTCCCTGTGGTGGACAATGGGAAGGACATATATGTTGTGGACTGTGGAAAGGACGTTCCTGTTGTGGACATTGGGAAAAACCTCTTTGTGGTGGACAGTGGGAAGGGTGTGCCTATGGCTGACAGTGGGGAAGACCTCCTCGTGATGGACAGGGGGAAGGAATCCCTGTTATGATCTTATTAGAGGATATCACTGAGGTGGACAGTGGGAAGGATGTCCTCTTGGTGGTCAGGGGGAAGACCTTTCTGGTGTGAATAGTGGGAAGGACATTCCTGTTGTAGACAGTGGGGAGGACATCCCAGTGGTGGACTTTGGGGAGGATTTCACTTTGATGGACAGTGGGGAGGATGTTACTCTGGTGCACTGGAGAATGTCCCTGTGGTGCATAGTTGGAAGGATGTCCATATGGTGGAGAGTGTGGAGGAAATCTCTGTTGTGGACAGTGGTTAGGACATCCCTGTTGTTCACAGGAGGATGTCCCTGTGGTGCCCAGTGTGGAGGATGTTCCCTGTTGTTTACAGTGAGAAGGACTTCACTGTGTTTGATAGTTGGGAGGACATCCATGTTGTGGACAATTGGGAGGATGTCCCTGTGTTGGAGGTTTGAGAGGATTTCACTGTGGTGGACAGTGTGGATGACAGCCTTGTGGACAATAAGGACAACGCTCCTGTGGTGCACAAGAGAATGCCTCTTTGTTGGACAGTGAGAAGGATGACCTTGTAGTGGGGTGTGCAGAAGACATCTCTGGGGTGGACAGTGGTAAGAACATCCCTGATGTGCACAGGAGGCTGTCCCTGTGGTGGACAGTGGGAAGAAAATTTTGTTGTGGACAGTGGGAAGAAAGTCCCTGTTGTTGATATTGGAAAGACCATCCTTGTCGTGAACAGTAGAAAGTATAACACTCTGGTGGACAGTGGGGAGGACATCCCAATTGTGGACAGAGGGAAGGACATCCCTGTGGTGGACAGTGAAGAGGACTTTATTATGTTGGACATTTGGGACATCCCTGTGCTGAAGAGTGGGAAAAATATTTCTTTGGTGGATAGTGTGGAGGATGTCCCGGTCATGGAGAGTGCAGAGGACATCTATGGGGTGGAGACTGTTCCTTACATTTCTGGTGTGCAAAGTAGGATGTCTCTGTGGTGCCCAGTGGTGAGGATATCCCTGTTGTGCACAGGAAAATGTCCCTATTGTGCAAAGTGGGTAGGATATCCCAGTGGTGATCCGTGAAAAGGATGTCACTGTGGTGGACAATTTAGAGGATGTCCCTGTGGTGGACAGTGGGAAGGGCATCCCTTTGGTGGACAACAAGGAGGACTTCTCTATGGTGGACTGTATGAAGGACATCCTTGTGGTGTTCAGTGTGGATAATGTCCCTGTGGTGGACAATGGGGAGGAAATTTCTGTGGTGGACATTTGAAATGATGTCCCTGTGGTGGACAGTGGAGAGGAGCTACCTGTGGTAGAGATTGGGAGGACCTCCCTGTGGTAGAGAGTGGGTTGGACATACCTGTGGTGGACCAAAGGTAGGACTTCTCTATTGTGGACTGTATGAAGGACGTCCTTGTGTTGATCAGTGGGGAGGATGTCCCTGTGGTGGACAGTGAGGAGGATGTCTCTGTGGTGGACAGTTGAAAGATGTACCTTTTTGGACAGTGGGAAGAATGTCACTTTGTTGCACAGTAGGAAGGACATCCCTGTGGTAGACAGTGGGTAGGATGTCCCTGTGGAGAGCAGTGTGTAGAATGTCTCTGTGGTGGACAGTCGAAGCACATCCCTGTTGTGGACAGTGGGGAGAATATTTCTGTGGTGGACATTT
The DNA here is from genome assembly GCF_011762505.2 of Arvicanthis niloticus. Classification (NCBI taxonomy): domain Eukaryota; kingdom Metazoa; phylum Chordata; class Mammalia; order Rodentia; family Muridae; genus Arvicanthis; species Arvicanthis niloticus. The sequence continues at coordinate 46,019,012 of NC_133430.1, forward strand.
GAAATTATGTACCTGTGGTGGACAGTCTAGAGGACCTACCTGTGGTGGAGATTGTGGAGTACATCCCTGTGGTAGACAGAAGATGTACAGGAGAATGTCCCTCAGGTGTACAGTGGGTAGGACACCACTGTGGTGGACAGGCAGTAGAATGTTCCTGTTGAGGACAGTGGGTAGGACCTCACTGTGGTAGACAATGTGTAGGATGTCCCTGTGGTTTACAGTGTGGAGGATATTCCTGTTGTGGACAGTGGTGAGGACATACCTGTAGTGGACATTGGTGAGGACAACCATGTTGTGGACAGTGGTAAGGATGTCTTTGTGGTATACAGGAGGATGTCCCTGTGGTGAACAGTGGGAAGGACATCTCCTGTGTGAACAGTGGAAAGGATGTACCTGTGGTGTACAGTTGGGAGGAACTCACTGTGGTGGACTGTGGAGAAGATGTTTCTGTGGTGGACAGTGGAATGTACATGTTAGTTTTGGACAGTGCGGAGGTACTCAATGTGGTGGACAGTGGAAAGGACATCCCTTTGGTGGACAGTAGAGAGTACTTCCATGTAGTGGACAGTGAGAAGTAGGTCCCTGTGGTGGACAGTAGGAAGGACATAAATATTGTGAACTGTGGTAAGGACGTCCCTCTTGTGGACATTTGGAAAGACCTCTTTGTGGTAGACAGTGGGAAGGGTGTGCCTCTGGTGGACAGTGAGGAGGACCTCCTTGTGGTGGACAGTGTGAAGGACATCCCTGTAATGTTCAGAGGAGAGGATATCACTGAGGTGGACAGTAAGAAGGACGTCCTCTTGGTGGACAGCGGGAAGGACCTTTCTGGTGTGAAGAGTGGGAAGGACATCCCTGTTGTAGACAGTGAGGATGAAATCCTGGTGGTGGACAGTGGAGAGGATTTCACTGTGATGGACAGTGGGGATGATGTTACTATGGTGCACTAGAGAAAGTCCCTGTGGTGCATAGTTGGAAGGATGTCCATATGGTGGAGATTGCAGAGGATATCTCTGTTGTGGACAGTGGTTAGTATATCCCTCTTGTGCACAGGAGGATGTCCCTGTGGTGCACAGTGGGAAGCACTTCCCTGTGTTTGATAGTTGGGAGGACATCCATGTTATGGAAAGTTGCGAGGATGTCACTGTGTTGGAGAGTTGGAAGGATTTCACTGTGGTGGACAGTGTGGATGAAGGCCTTGTGGACAGTAAGGACAACGATCCTGGGGTGCACAGGATCTAAGAATGTCTCTTAGGTGGACAATGAGAAGGATGTCCTTGTAGAGGGGAATGCAGAAGACATCTCTGGGGTGGACAGTGGTAAGAACATCCCCGTTGTACACAGGAGGATATCCCTGGGGTGGACAGTGGGAAGGACATCTCTCTGGTGGACAGTGAAGAGGACTTTACTGTGGTGGACCGTTGAAGTGACGTCCTTGTGGTCGACAGTGGGAAGGACGTTCCTTTGGATGAGAGTGGAAAGGACATCCCTGTGGTGGACAGTGGGATGGACATCCCTGTGGAGGACAGTGAAGAGGACTTTTCTGTGTTGGACATTTGGGAATGACATCCCTGTTGTGAATAGTGGGAAAGACGTTTTTTGGTGGATAGTGGGGAGGATGTCCCTGTCGTGGAGACTGCAGAGGACATCTATGGGGTGGATAGTGTTGCTGACATTCCTGGTGTGCAAAGGAGGATGTCCCTGTGGTGCACAGTGGTGAGTATATCCCTGTTGTGCACAGAAAAATATCCCTGTTGTGCAAAGTGGGTAGGATGTCCCAGTGGTGAACAGTGAAAAGGATATCACTGTGGTGGACAATTTGGAGGATGTCCCTGTGGTGGAGAGTGGGAAGGACATCCCTTTGGTGGACAACAGGGAGGACTTTTCTACGATGGACTGTATGAAGGACGTCCTTGTGGTGCTCAGTGGGGAGTATGTCCCAGTGGTGGACACTGGGGTGGAAATTTCTGTGGTGGACATTTGAAATGATGTCCCTGTGGTGGATAGTGGAGAGGAGCTATCTGTGGTGGAGATTGTTGAGGACCTCCCTGTAGTAGAAAGTGTGTAGGACATCCCTGTGGTGGACAACAGGGAGGACTGCTCTATGGTGAACTGTATGAAGGAAGTCACTGTGGTGGTCAGTGGGGAGGATGTCTCTGTGGTGGACAGTTGAAAGATATACCTTTGTTGGCCAGTGGAAAGAATGTCACTTTGGTGGATATTGGGAAGGACATCCGTGATGAAGAGTGGGGAGGACCTTTCTGTGGTGGACATGGGAAGGATATCCCTGTTGTGGACAGTGTGGAGGATGTCACTGGTTTTGAGAGTAGTAAGGACATCCCTGTGGTGGAAAGTAGAGAGGACCTTTCTGTGGTGAACAGTGGGAAGAATGTCCATGTGTTGGACAGTGGGGATGACATTTATGTTGTGGATTGGGCAAAGGACGTACATGATGTGGACATTTGGAAGGACCTCCATGTGGTGGACAGTGGGAACCATGTCATTCTCGTGGACAGTGGGGAGAAACACCATGTGGTGGACAGTGGGAAGGACGTCTCTGTGGTGAACAAAGGAGAGTATATCATTTAGTGGATATTGGGAAGTATGTTCCTGTTGTGCAAAGCAGGGTGTACATTTCTGTGTGGAGAGTGGGAAGGATGTGCCTTATGTGGAAGTGCAGAGGACGTCCTTTTGTGGACAGTGGATAGGACATCCCTATGGTGAACAGTAGAGAGGACTTCCCTGTGGTGGACCATGGAAAGGACATGCCTGTTGTGGACAGGGTGGATGACATCACTGTGGTGGACAGTGGAAAGAACATCCCTGTGGTGGACAGTGGGAAGAATGTCCCTGTGCTGGAAAGAGGGGAGGTCATCACTTAGGTGGACAGTGGTAAGGACATTCCTGTGGTGGATAGTAGAGGGGACCTCACTGTGGTGAACTGTGGGAAGAAGGTCACTGTGGTGGTGAGTGGGAAGGACATTTATGTTGTGGATTGTGGGAAGGACATACATGTTGTAGACATTGGGAAGGACGTCCGTGTGTTCTACAGTGGCAAGCATGTCTCTCTGGTGGACAGTGGGGAGGACATCCCAGTGGTGGACAGAGGAAAGGACATCATTGAGGTGGACATTAGGAAATATGATCCTGTTGTGGACAGCAGGGTGCACCTTTCTGTGGTGGACAGTGGGAAGGACAGGACTGTTGTGGACAGTGCGGTGGACATCCCTGTGGTGGACAGTGGACAGGACATCTCTGTGGTGGACAGTAGTGAGGAATTCCCTGTGGTGGACTTTGGGAAGGAGGTTTCTGTGGTGGAGAATGAAAAGGACATGCCTGTTGTGGACAGTGCAGAGGACATCCCTGTGGTGAACTGTGGAAAGGACATCCCTGTGGTGGACAGTAGAGAGGACTTCCCTGTGGTGGACAGTGGAAAGGAGGTCCCTGTCGTGGACATTGGAAGGACATACATGGCGTGGACTGTGGGAAGTACGTTCCTGTTTTGGACATTGAAAAAGACCTTTTGATGGACAGTGAGAAGGATGACTCTCTTTTGGATAGTGGGGAGGATGTCCCTGTGGTGGAAAGTGGGAAGGTCATCCCTGTTATGGTCTGAGGGGAGGATACCACTGAGGTGGACAGAGGGAAGGATGTCCCTGTGGTGGACAGCAGGTAGGACCTTTCTGTTTTGAATTGTTGGAAGGACATCCTGGTTGTAGACAGTGGGGAGGACATCGCGGTGGTGGACAGTGGGGAGGAATTCACTGTGATGGACAGTGGGGATGATGTTACTGTGGTGCACTGGAGAATGTCCCTGTGGTGCATAGTCGGGAGAATGTCCATATGGTGGAGTGTGCATAGGACATCTCTGTGGTGGACAGTTGTTAGGACCTCCCTGTTGTGCACAGGAGGATGTCCCTGTGGTGTACAGTGGGAAGTACATCCCTGTGGTGGACAGTGAAGAGGACTTCCCTGTGGTGGACCATTGAAATGATGTCCTTGTGGTCGACCTTGGGAAGGAAGTCCCTTTGAAGGACAGTGGGCAGGACATCACTGTGGTTAACAGGCAGAAGGATGTTTCTGTGGTGAACAGAGGGGAGGACATCACTGTGTTTGATAGTTGGGAGGACATCCATGTTTTCAAAAGTTGGGAGGATGTTCCTGTGTTGGAGAGTTCAGAGAATTTCACTGTTTTGGACAGTGCAGATGATGGCCTTGTAGACAGTAAGAATAACGTTCTTGTGGTGCACAAGAGAATATCTCTTTGGTGGACAGTGAGAAGGATGTCCTTGTAGTGGGGAGTGCATAGGACATCTCTGGGTTATACAGTGGTAAGAACATCCCGGTTGTGCACAGGAGGTTGTCACTGTAATGTACAGTGGGAAGGAAATCCCTGTGGTGAACAGTGAAGAGGACTTCCCTGTGGTGGACCATGAAGTCCTTGAAATGATGTCCTTGTTGTTGACACTGGGAAGGACATCCCTTTGGAGAAGAATGGGGAGGACATCACTGTGGTGGACAGTCAGAAGGTTGTTCGTGTTGTCGACAGCGGGGTTTGACTTTTCTGTGGTGGACACTGGGATGTACATGTTTGTTGTGGACAATGCGGGGGACGTCAATATGGTGGAAAGTAGAAAGGACATCCCTGTTGAGAAGAGTAGACAGGACTTCCCTGTGGTGGAGAATGGGAAGGAGGTCCCTGTGGTGGACATTGGAAGGACATATATGGTGTGGACTGTGGGAAGGATGTCCCTGTTGTGGACATTGGGAAAGACCTTTTGGTGGACAGTGGGAAGGATGACCCTCTCATGGACACTGAACAGGATGTCCCTGTGGTGGATAGTGGGAAGCACTTAGCTGTTATGGTATGTGGGGAGGATATCACTGATGTGGATAGAGCAAAGGACATCACTTTGGTGGACAGCAGCGATGACTTTCTGTTTTGAATTGTGGGAAGGACATCTATGTTGTAGACAATGGGGAGGATATCCCTGTGGTGGACAGTGTGCAGGATTTCACTGTGGTGGACAATGGGGAGGATGTTACTGTGGTGCACTGGAGAACATTCTTGTGGTGCATAGTCGGAAGGATGTCCATATGGTGGAGAGTGAGGAGGACATCTCTGAGGTGGACAGTGTTAAGTACATCCCTGTTGTGCCCAGTGGGGAGGATGTCACTGTTGTTGACAGTGGGAAGGACTTCACTGTGTTTGGTAGTTGGAAGGACATCCCTATTGTGGACAGTTGGGAGGATGTCACTGTGGTGGAGTGTTGAGAGGATTTCACTGTTTTGGACAGTGCAGATGACGGCCATGTAGACAGTAAGAATAACGTTCCTGTGGTGCACAAGAGAATGTGTCTTTGGTGGACAGTGAGAAGGATGTCCTTGTAGTGGGGAGTGCAGAGGATATATCTGGGGTGTACAGTGGTAAGAACATCCCTGTTTTGCACAGGAGGATGTCCCTGAGGTGTACAGTTGGCAGGACATCACTGTGATGGACAGGCAGAAGGATGTTCCTGTTGTGGACAGTGGGGAGGACCTCCCTGTGGGGGACAAAGAGTAGGATGTCCCTGTGGTTTACAGTGTGGAGGATATTCATGTTGTGGACAGTGGTTAGGATGTCCCTGTAGTGGAAATTGTTGAGGACAAATATGTTGCGGACAGTGGTAAAGATGTCCTTATGGTACACAGGAGTATGTCCTGTGTTGGACAGTGAGAAGGATATCTTTTTTTTGAACAGTGGAAAGGACGTCCCTGTGGTGAACTGTTGGGAGAACCACCCTGTGGTGGACAGTGGAGAGTACGTTTCTGTGGTGGACAGTCTGATGCACATGTTTGTTGTGAACACTGCAGAGGATGTCAATGTGGTGGATAGTGAAAGGACATCCCTGTGGTGGGCAGTAGAGAGGACTTCCCTGTGGTGGACAGTGAGAAGGAGGTCCCTGTGGTGGACATTGGAAGGACATATATTGTATGGACTGTGGTAAGGACTTCTCTGTTGTGGACATTGGGAAAGACGTTCTTGTGGTGGACAGTGGGAAGCATGACCCTCTTGTGGACAGTGGGGAGGACATTTCTGTGGTGGAAAGTGAAAAGGACATCCATGTTATTGTCTGAGGGGAGGATATCATTGATGTGTAAAGAGGGAAGGATGTCCCTGTGGAGGACAGCAGGGAGGGCCTTTCTGTTTTGAATTATGGGAAGGACATCTCTGTTGTAGACACTGGGGAGGACATCCCTGTGGTGGACTATTGCAGTAAATCTCTTGCCCATAGGAAGTCCATAGAAGAAAAGACACAGGTCAATAAATATCAAATGAATGCTGTATGCGTAGATTGGGCAGATTTACCTTCAAACTACACTATTCCCCGGCTAAGAGAGCTCTTAACAACTTGCGGTTTCCTAGGTAAAGGTCTTCATCTTCTCTTTTTCGACCAACTGCCCTTCTACTCTGCTTCCACCAACTCCCTCCTCTCCTCCAATGGCTCTCCTGGTCTTATCCTCTTTCCCTGCCTCCAGCTCCTCCCACTCCTCTTCCACTGTCCAATCACTGGCTGTAGCCTTTATTTAACAAATTTGATTGGACAGAATGTTTACAAGATTCACTCCTCCTTCTCAGCCCCTCTCAGGAGTGGAATTACCATGACAACAAGAGGCTAGGGCTATCCACCACAGTGGACAGCGAAGAGGAATTCCCTGTGGTGGACCGTTGAAATGACATCCTTGTGGTTGACAGTGGGAATGACATCCCTTTGGAGGACAGTGGGGAGGACATCACTTTGCTGGACAGGCAGAAGGATGTCCCTGTGGTCGACAGAGGGGAGGACCTCCCTGTGGTGGAAAGTGGGTAGGATGTCCCTGTGGTTTTCAGTGCTGAGGATATTCGTGAGGTGGACGGTGATGAGGACTTCCATGAAGTGCATATTTTTGAGGACAACCATGTTGTGGACAGTGGTAAGGATGTCCTTATAGTACACAGGAGGATGTCCCTGTGGTGGACAGTGGGAAGGACATATATGTTTTGTACTGTAGGAAGAACATCTCTGTTGTGGACATTGGGAAACACTTCCTCGTGGTTAACTGTGAGAAGAATGCCCCTCTTGTGGACAGAGGGGAGGACGTCACTTAGGTAGACAGTGGAGAGCACCTACCTTTGGTGGAGATTGGTGAGGACCTCCCTGTGGTAGACAGTGTGTAGGACATCGCTGTAGTGGACAGTGGGTAGTACGTTCCTGTTGTGGACATTGGGGAGGATGTCCCTATGGTGGACAGTGGAAAGAACATCCCTGTTGTGGACAGTGGGAAGATGTCCCTCTGGTGGACAGTGGAAAGGACATCACTTTGATGGACAGTAGAGAGTACCTCCCTGTGGTGGACAGTGGGAAGGAGGTCACTTTGGTGGACAGTGGGAAAGACATTTATGTTGTGGACATTGGGAAGACCATCTTTGTTGTTGACATTGGGAAAGATCTCTTTGTGGTGGACAGTGGGATGCGTGTGCCTCTGGGGGGTGGGAGAGTGGGGAGGACCTCCTTGTGGCAAACAGTGGGAAGGACATCCCAGTTGTTATCTGAGGATAGGATATCACTGAGGTGGACAGTGGGAAAAACATCCTCTTGCTGGACAGCTGGGATGACCTTTCTGGTGTGAATAGTGGGAAAGACATTCCTGTTGTAGACAGTGGGGAGGACATCTTGGTGGTGGACAGTGGGGAGGATGTTACTGTGGTGCACTGGAGAATGTCCCTGTGATGCATAGTTGGAAGGATGTCCAAATGATGGAGATTGCGAAGGATATCTCTGTGGTGGACAGTGTTTAGGACATCCCTGTTGTGCACAGGAGGATGTCCCTGTGGTGCACAGTGGGGAGGATGTCCCTGTGGTTTACAGTGTGGAAGATATTCATGTTGTGGGAAGTGGTGAGGACATCCGTGTAGTGGACATTGGTGAGGACAACTATGTTGTGAATAGTGGTAAGGATGTCATTGTGGTATTCAGGAGGATGTTGCTGTGGTGGACAATGGGAAGGCCATCTCTTTGGTGAACAGTGGAAAGGACGTCCCTGTGGTGGATAGTTGGGAGGACCTCTCTGTGGTAGAAAGTGGAGAGGTCGTTTCTGTGATGGACAGTGGGATGTACATGTTTGTTGTGGACAGTGTGGAGGATTTCAGTGTGGTGGACAGTGGAAAGGACATTCCTGTGGTGTACAGTAGAGAGGACATCCCTGTGGTGGACAGTTGGAAGGAGGTCCCTGTGGTGGACAGTGGACAGGACATATATGTTGTAGACAGTGGGAAGGACGTCCCTGCTGTGTACATTGGGAAAGACCTTCTTGTGATGGACAGTGGGAAGGATGACCCTCAGGTGGACAGTGGGGAGGACGTCCCTTTGGTGGACAGTGGGAAGGACATCCCTCTCATGGTCTGAGAAGAAAATATCACTGAGGTGGACAGAGGGAAGGATTTCCCTGTGGTGGACAGCAGAGAGGACCTTTCTTTTATGAATTTTGGGAAGGACATCCCTGTTGTAGAGAGTGGGGAGAACATCCCAGTGGAGGACAGTGGGGAGCAATTCACTGTGATGTACAGTGTGGAGGATGTTACTGTGGTGCACTGGAGAATGTTTCTATCGTGCATAGTCGGAAGGATGTCCATGTGGTGGAGAGTGCATAGGACATCTCTGTGGTGAACTGTGGTTAGGACATCCCTGTTTTTCACAGGAGGATATCCCTGTGGTGTACAGGAAGAAAGACATCCTTATGGTGGACAGTGAAGAGGACTTCTCTGTGGTGGACCTATGAAATGACATCCTTGTGGTCAACAGTGGGAAGGACGTCACTTTTGAAGACAGTGGGGAGGACATCACTGTGGTGGACAGGAAGAAGGATGTTCCTGTTGTGGACAGTGGGAAGGACCTCCCTGTAGTCGACAATGTGTAGGATGTCCCTGTGGTTTACAGTGTGGAAGATATTCATATTGTGGAAAGTGGTGAGGGCGTCCTTGTAGTGGACATTGGTGAGGACAACCATATTGTGGATAGTGGTAAGGATGTCATTGTGGTACACAGGAGGATGTCGCTGTGGTGGTCAGTGGGAAGTACATCTTTTTGGTGAACAATGTAAAGGACATCCCTGTGGTGGACATTTTGCAGGACCTCCCTGTGGTGGACAGTGTAGAGGACGTTTCTGTGGTGGACAGTGGGATGTACATGTTTGTTGTGAACAGTGTGGGGGATGTCAATTTGGTGGACAGTGGAAAGGACATCCCTGTGGTGGACAGTGGAGAGGACTTCCCTGTGGTGGACAGTGGGAAGGAGGTCCCTGTGGTGCACAGTGGAAAGGACATATATGGTGAAGACATTGGGAAGGACGACCCTGTTGTGGACATTGGGAAAGACCTCTTTGTGGTGGACACTGGGATGGGTGTGCCTCTGGTGGATAGTGGGGAGGACCTCCTTGTGGTGAACAGTGGGAAGGACATCCCTGTTATGATCTGAGGAGATGATATCACTGAGGTGAACAGTGGAAGGACATTCCCTTGCTGGACATCTCAGATGACCTTTCTGGTGCAAATAGTGGAAAGGACCTCCTTGTTGTAGACAGTGGGGAGGACATCTTTGTGGTGGACAATGGGGGAGGATTTCACTGTGATGGACAGTGGGGAAGATGTTATTGTGGTGCACTGAAGAATGTGCTTGTGGTGAATATTTGTAAGGATTTTTATATGGTGGAGACTGCGGAGGATATCTCTGTGGTAGACAGTAGTTACGACATCCCTGTTTTGCACAGTAGGATGTCCCTGTGGTGCACAGTGGGGAGGATGTCCCTGCTTTTTACAGTGGGAAGGACTTTGCTGTGTTTGATAGTTGGGAGGACATCCATGTTGTGGACATTTGGGAGGATGTCCCTGTGTTGGAGAGTTGAGAGAATTTCACAGTGGTGGACAGTGTGGATGACAGCCTTGTGGAGAGTAAGGACAATGCTCCTCTGGTGCACAAGAGAATGTCTCTTTGGTGGACAGTGAGAAGGATGTCCTAATAGTGGGGAGTGCAGAAGACATCTCTGGGGTGGACAGTGGTAAGAACATCTTGGTTCTTCACAGGAGGATATCCCTGTGGTGTACAGTGGGAGAGACATCGCTGTGGTGGACAGTGAAGAGGACTTCCCTGTGGTGGACCATTGAAATGACATCTTTGTGGTCGACAGTGGGAAGGATGTCCCTTTGGAGGACAGTGGGGAGGACATCACTGTGTTGGACAGTGGATAGGATGTCCCTTTAGTTTACAGTGCAGAGGATATGAGTGCGGTGGACAGCGGTGAGGAATTCCATGTAGTGCATATTGTTGAGGACAACCATATTGTGGACAGTGGTAAGAATGTCCTTGTAGTGTACACGAGGATGTCCCTGTGGTGGACAGTGTGAAGGACATATATGTTGTGGACTGTGGGAAAAACATCTCTGTTGTGGACATTGGGAAAGACCTCATTGTGGTGAACTGTGGGAAGAATGTCCCTCTTGTGGACAGAGGGGAGTACGTCACTTAGGTGGACAGTGGAGAGGACCTACCTGTGGTGGAGTTTGGAAAGGACCTCCCTGTGATAGACAGTGGGTAGGATGTCCCTGTAGTGGACAGTGGGTAGTACGTTCCTGTGGTGGACACCTGGGAGGATGTCCCTGTGGTGGACTGTGGAAAAAACATACCTGTTGTGGACAATGGGAAGATGTCCCTGTGGTGGACAGTGGAAAAGACATCACTTTGATGGACAGTAGAGAGCACCTCCCTGTGGTGAACAGTGGGAAGGACATTTATATTGTGGACTGTGGGAAGAACATCTCTGTTGGGGACACTGGGAAAGACCCTCTTGTGGTGAACTGTGGGAAGAATGTCCCTCTTTTGGACAGAGGAGAGAACGTCACTTAGGTGGACAGTGGGAAGGACATTCCTGTTGTGGACAGTTGGGAGGACCTTTCTGTGGTGGACAGTGAGAAGGACATCCCTGTTGTGGTCAGTGGGGAGGATATCACTGGTTTGGACAGTGGTAAGGACATCCCTGTGGTGGACAGTAAAGAGGACCTTTCTGTGGTGAACAGTGGGAGGAAGGTCCTTGTGTTCGACAGTGGGGAGGGTATTTATGTTGTGGATTGTGGGAAAAATGTCCAAGTTGTGGACATTGTGAAGGAACTCCTTGTGGTAGACAGTGGGAAGCATGTCCCTCTCGTGGACAGTGGGGATGAAATCCATATGTTGGACAGTGGGAATGAAGTCTCTGTTGTGGACATAGGAGAGGACATCATTTAGTGGACATTGGGAAGTGCATTCTTGTTGTGGACAGCAGGGTGTACATTTCTGTGATGGACAGTGGAAAGGACATGTCTTTTGTGGACAGTGTGGATGATGTCCCATTGGTGTACAGTGGAAAGGACATCCTTGTGGTGGACAGTAGAGAGGACTTCCCTGTGGTGGACTTTGGGAATTAGGTCCCTGTGGTGGACATTGGAAGGACATATATCTTTTGGACTGTGGGAAGGACATCCCTGTTGTGGACACTGGGAAAGAACTCCTTGTGGCGAACAGTGGGAAGGATGTCCCTCTGGTGGACATTGGGGAGGAATTCACTATGGTGGAGAGTGGAAAGGATGTCCCTTTGGTGGAGAGAGGAGAGCTCTTCACTTAGGTGGACAGTTGTAAGGACATCCTTGTGGTGGATAGTAGATAGGACCTCTCGGTCGTGAATAATGGGAAGAAGGTCCCTGTGTTGTAGAGTGGGAAGGACATTTATGTTGTGGATTGTGGGAAGGACGTCCATGACGTGGACATTGGGAAAGACAATTTGGTGGACAGTGGGAAGGATGACTTTCTTGTGGAAAGTGGGGAGGAAGCCCCTGTGGTGGAATGTGGGAAGGACATACCTGTTTTGGTCTTAGGGCAGGATATCACTGAGGTGGACAGAGGGAAGGAGGTCCCTGTAGTGGACAGCAGGGAGGACCTTTCTGTTTTGAATTGTGGGAAGGACATCCCTGTAGTAGACAGTGGAGAGGACATCCCTGTGGTGGAGAGTGGGGAGGATTTCACTGTGGTGGACAGTGGGGAGGATGTTACTGTGGTGCACTGGAGAATGTCCTTGTGGTGCATAGTCAGAAGGATGCCCATATGGTGGAGAGTGCGGAGGATATCTCTGTGGTGGACAGTGGTTAAGACATCCCTGTTGTGCCCAGTGGGGAGGATGTCCCTGTTGTTTACAGTGGGAAGGACTTCACTGTGTTTGATATTTGGGAGGACATCCATGTTGTGGAGAGTTGGGAGGATGTCACTCTGGTGGACAGTAGAGAGGACTTTTCTGTGGTGTACAGTGGGATATACATGATTATTGTGGACAGTATGGAGGACGTCAATGTGGTGGACAGTAAAAAGGACTTCCCTGTGGTAAACAGTGGGAAGGAGGTCCCTGTGGTGGACAGTGGGAAGGACATATATGTTGTGGACAGTGGGAAGGACGTCCCTGTTTTGGATATTGGGAAACACCTCTTTGTGTTGGACAGTGGAAAGGGTGTTCCTCTGGTGGACAGTGGGGAGAACATCACTCTGATTTACAGGCAGAATGATGTCCCTGTCGTGGACACAGAAGAGGACCTCCCAGTGGTGGACAGTGTGTAGAATGTCCTTGTGGTTTACAGTGCGGAGGATATTTGTGTGGTGGACTGCGGTGAGGACTTCGCTCTAGTGCATATTGTTGAGGGCAACAATGTTGTGGACAGTGGTAAGGATGTCTTTATAGTACACAGGAGAATGTTCCTGTTGTGGACAGTGGGAAGGACATCTGTTTGGTGGACCGTGGAAAGGACGTCCTTGTGGTGGACAGTCGGGAGGACATTTCTGTTTTGGACAGTGGGATGTACGTATCTGTGTCAGAATGTGGGGGGACATCTTTTTGGTGGACATTGGTGGTGACGTTTCTGTGGTGGAAAGTGGGAAGAATGTCCCTGTGTTGGACAGCAGGGAGGACATCTCTTGGGTCTACAAAGTGAAAGACATCTCTGTTGTTGACAGTGGAAAGAATATTCCTGTGGTGCAAAGTACTGAGGACATCCCTGTTTTGCATAGGAAGATGTCCTTGTAGTGCAAAGTGTGGAGGATGTTTCTTTGGTGAAGAGTGGGAAAGACGTCCATGTAGTGGACTGTGGGGAGGTCCACTTTGTAGTGAACATTGCAGAGTATGTCTCTGTGGTGGACAGTGGAAAGGAGGTCTCTGTGGTGCACATTGGTCAGGCTGTCCCTGTTGTGAGACAGGAGGATGTCCGTGTGTTGAACATTGGGAAGGACATCACTGTGCTGGACATTGGTGAAGATGACCCTGTGGTGGAGAGTTTTATGGATGTCCTTGTAGGACACAAGAGGACATTGCCTAGAACCTCCCTTTAGTGGACAAAGGGGAAGACATTCCTGTGCTAAACTGTGGTAATAATGTCCCTTTTGTGGACAGTGGAAGGATGTCCATTTTGTGGACAAGGGGAGAACATCAATATGGTGGACAGTGGGAAGGACATCCCTGTAGTGGACATTTGTAGGATGACTCTGTAGTGGACAGTGGGGAGGACATCAGTTGGGGAGGACATCTTTGTGGTGGACAGTGGGGAGGACATCTCTGTGGTGGACAGTGGGGAGATTGTCCCTGTGGTAGACAGGGGAAAGGACCTCTCTGTGGCGTACAATAAGAAAAACGTCCCTCTGGTGGACAATGGAGACGATGTACCTGTTGTGGACAGTGGAGAGAATGTTCTATGGTGGACAGTGAAAAGATTGTCCCTGTGGTGGAGAGAAGGGAGGACATCTCTGTGGTTTACAGTGGGAAGGACATCCCTGTTGTGGACAATAAAATTATGTCCCTTTTGTGCACATTGGGTAAGATGTCCCTCTGGTGAACAGTGGGAAGGACAACCCTGTGGTGGGCAGCAGGGAGGACCTCTCTGTGGTGACCAGTGTTAAAGATGTCCCTGTGATAGGCAGTGATGAGGATGTTTCTGTGGTGGACAGTGAAAAGGATGTTTCTGTTGTGGACAGTTGTGAGGACTTTCCTGTCATGGATATTTGGAAGGATGTCCCTGTGGTGAACAGTGGAAAGGATGTTTCTGTGGTGGACAGTGGAGAGGACCTCCTCATGGTGGAAAGTGGAAAGGACGTCACAGTTGTGGACAGTGGTGAGGACTTTCTGTGGTGTACAGTGGTGAGGAATTTTCCCTGGCACAAAGAAAAACGTCCCTTTGGTGAACGTTGGAAAGTACATCTCTGTGGTGGACAGTAGAGAGAAACACACTGTGGTGGACAGTGGGAAGAACATTTATGTTGTGGACAGTAGGAAGGAAGTCCCTGTTGTGGAGAGTGTTGCTGACATCTCTGGTGTGCAATGGAGGATGTCCCTGTAGTTCACAGTGGTGAGGATATCCCTTTTGTTCACAGAAAAATGTCCCTGTTGTGCAAAGTGGGTAGGATGTCCCAATGGTGAACAGTGAAAAGGATGTCAATGTGGTGGACAATTTGGAGGATGTCCCTGTGGTGGACAGTGGGAAGGACGTCCCTTTGGTGGATAACAGGGAGGACTTCTCTATGGTGGACTGTATAAAGGACATGGTTGTGGTGGTCAGTGGGGATGATGTCCCTGTGGTTGACAGTGGGGATGAAATTTCTGTGGTGGAGAGTTGAAATGACGGTCCTCTGGTAGACAGTGGAGAGGACCTTCCTGTGGTGAACAGTGAGGTGGACATCCCTGTGGTGGACAGTAAGTAGGACATCCCTGTGGTGGACAGTGGGGAGGACGTTTCTGTTTTGGACAACTGAGAGGACATTACTGTGGTGGACAGTGTGAAGGACATCCCTGTGGTGGACAGTGGAGAGGAGCTACCTCTGTTGGAGTTTGGGGAGGACCTCCCTGTGTTAGACAGTGGGTATTCCATCCTGATGGTGGACAATGGAAAGAACATCCCTGTTGTGGACAGTGGGCTGGATGTCCCTGTGATGGACAATAGAAAGGACATCAATTTGATGGACAGTAGAGAGGACCTCCTTGTGGTGGACAGTGGGAAGGAAGTCCCTGTCGTGGACAGTGGGAAGGACATTTATGTTGTGGACTGTGGGAAGAACATCTCTGTTGCGGACATTGTGAAAGAGCTATTGTGGTGAACTGTGGGATGTCCCTCTTGTAGACAGAGGGGAGGACGTCACTTAAGTTGACAGTTCGAAGGACATCCCTGTGGTGGAGAGTGGGGAGGACCTTTCTGTGGTGGACAGTGGGAAGGACATCACTTTTTTGACAGTGGGGAGGATGTCACTGGTTTGGACAGTGTTATGGGCAACCCTGTGGTGGAGAGTGGGGAGGACCTTTCTGTGGTGAACAGTGTGTAGAAGGTCCAAGTGTTGGACAGTGGGGAGGACATTTATGTTGTGGATTGTTAGAAGGACATCCATGTTGTGGACATTGGGAAGGACCTCCATGTGGTGGACTGTGGGAAGCATGTCCCTCTCATGGACAGTGGGGAGAAACACCATGTGGTGGACAGTAGGAAGGATGTCTCTGTGGTGGACATAGGAGAGGACCTCATTTAGTGGACATTGGGAAGTAAGTCCCTGTTGTGGACAGCAAGGTGTACATTTCTGTGTTGGAAAGTGGGAAGGACATGCCTGTTCTGGACAGTGTGGAGTATGTCCCTTTGGTGGACAGTGCAAAAGACATCCTTGTGGTGGACAGTAGAGAGGATTTCATTGTGGAGGACAGTGGGAAGGATGTCCCTGTGGTGGACCATGGATAGGACATGCCTGTTTTTGACAGGGCAGAGGAAAACCCTTTCGTGAACAGTGGAAAGGACATACTTGTGGACAGTAGACAGGACTTCCCTGTGGTGGACAGTGAGAAGGAGCTCTCTGTGGTGGACATTGGAAGGACTTATATGCTGTACACTCTGAGAAAGATGTCCCTGTTGTGGATATTGGAAAGGACAACCTGTTGTAAACTGTGAGAATAATGTCCTTTATGTGGACATTGGAAGGATGTCCATGTTGTGGACAAGGGGAGTACGTCCCTAGGGTGGATAGTGGAAAGGACCTCCCTGTGCTGGACATGTGTAGGATGTTTCTGTGGTGGACAGTGGGGAGGACATCCCTGTGTTAGACAATGGGGAGGATGTCACTGGTTTGGACATGTTAAGGACATCCCTGTGGTGGACAGTAGAGAGGACTTTTCTGTGGTGAACAGTGGTAAGAAGGTCCATGTGTTTGACAGTGGGGAGGACATTTATGTTGTGGATTGTGGGAAGGACGTCCATATTTTGGACATTAGGAAGGACCTCTGTGTGGTGGACAGTAGAAAGGACGTCCCTGTGGTAGACAGTTAGAAGGAGGTTCCTGTGGTGGACATTGTAAGGACATATATGTTGTGGACTGTGGGGAGGATGTCCCTGTTGTGAACATTGGGAAAGACCTCCTTGTGGGGAACTGTGGGAAGGATGTCCCTCTGGTGGACATTGGGGAGGAACTCCCTCTGGTGGACAGTGGAAAGGATGTCCCTGTGGTGGAGAGAGGGGAGGTCATCACTTATGTGGACAGTGGTAAGGACATCCCTGAGGTGGATATTAGAGAGGACTTCTCAGTGGAGAACAGTGGGAAGAAGGTCCCTGTGGTGGAGAGTGGGAAGGACATTTATGTTGTGGATTGTGGGAAGGACGTACATGTTGTAGACATTGGGAAGGACCTCCATGTGTTATACATTGGCAAGCATGTCCCTCTGGTGGACAGTGGGGAGGACCACCATGTGGTGGACAGTGGGAAGGACGTCCCATAGGTGGACAGAGGAAAGGACATCATTGAGGTGGACATAAGGAAGTCCATTCCTGTTGTGGACAGCAGGGTGTACCTTTCCTTGGTGGACAGTGGGAAGGACATGCAAGTTGTGGACAGTTCTGTGGACATCCCTGTGGTGGACAGTGGAAAGGACATCCATGTGGTGGATGGTAGAGAGGACTTCCCTGTGGTGGACAGTGGGAATGAGGTCACTGTGGTGGAGATTGAAAAGGACATGCCTGTTGTGGACAGTGCGGAGGATATCCCTGTGGTGAACAGTGGAAAGGATGTCCCTGTGGTGGACAGTAGAGAGGACTTCCCTGTGGTAGACAGTGGGAAGGAGCTCCCTATGGTGGACATTGGAAGTACATATATCGTGTGGACTGTTGGAAGGTTGTCCCTGTTGTGGACATTGGGAAAGACCTTTTGGTGGACAGTTGGAAGGATGACCCTCTTGTGGACAGTGGAGAGGATATCCCTGTGGTGGAATGTGGGAAGGACATCCCTGTTATGATCTGAGGGGAGGATATCACTGAGGTGGACAGAGGGAAGGATGTCCCTGTGGTGGACAGCAGGGAGGACTTTTCTGTTTTGAATTTGGGGAAGGACATCCCTGTTGTAGACAGTGGGGAGGGCCTCCCTGTGGTGGCCAGTGGGGAGGATTTCATTGTGGTGGACAGTGGGGAGGATGTTACTGTGGTGCACTGGATAACCTCCTTGTGGTGCATAGTCAGAAAGATGTCCATATGATGGAGAGTGCAGAGGACATCTCTGTGGAGGACAGTGGTTAGGACATCCCTGTTTTTCCCAGTGGGGAAGATGTCACTGTTGTTTACATTGGGAAGGACTTCAATGTGTTTGATAGTTGGGAGGACATCCCTGTTTTGGACAGTTCGGAGCATGTCCCTGTGTTGGAGAGTTGAGAGTATTTCATTGTGGTGAACAGTGCAGATGATGGCCTTGTACAGTAAGAACAACGTTCCTGTGGTGCAGAAGAGAATGTCTCTTTGGTGGAGAGTGAGAAGGATGTCCTTGTAGTGGGGAGTGCAGAGAAAATGTCTGGTGTGTACTGTGGTAAGAAAATCCCTGTTGTGCACAGGAGGATGTCCCTGAGGTGTATAGTACAGGGACATCACTGTGGTGGACAGGCAGAAGGATGTTCCTGTTGTGGACAGTTGGGAGGACCTCCCTGTGGTGGACAATGTGTAGGATGTCCCTGTGGTTTACAGTGTGTAGGATATTCATGTTGTGGACAGTGGTGAGGACGTCCCTATAGTGGACATTGGTGAGGACAACCATGTTGTGGACAGTGGTAATGATGTCCTTGTGGTACACAGGAAGATGTCCCTGTGGTGGACATTGGGTAGCACATCTCTTTGGTGAACAGTGGAAAGGACGTCCCTGTGGTTGACCGTTGGGAGGATCTCCCTGTGGTGGACAGTGGGAAGGACATATATGTTGTGGACAGTGGGAACGACGCCTCTGTTGTGGACATTGGGAAAGACTTCTTTGTGGTGGACAATGGGAAGAGTGTGCCACTGGTGGACAGGTGGGAGGACCTGCTTGTGGTGGACAGTGGGAAGGACATCCCTATCATGATCTGAGGAGAGGATATCACTGAGGTGGACAGTGGGAATTAGGTTCTCTTGGTGCAGTTTTATGCATGTCCTTGTGTTAACAGGAGGACATCCCTAGGGAAGAAAGTGTGGAGGACCTCTTTCTGATGGACAGTGGGGAGGAAATAACTGTGGTGGACTGTTAGGTAGACCTCCCTGTAGTGAAAAGTGTGTAGAAAATCCCTGTAGTAGAAAGTGGGGAGGACATCCCTGTGGTAAACTGTGGGAATAATGTCCTTTTTGTGGATATTTGAAGGATGTCTATGTTGTGGACAAGGGGAGTATGTCCCTATGGTGGACAGTGGAAAGAACTTCTCTGTGCTGGACATGTGTAGGATGTCTCTGTGGTGGACAGTGTGGAGGACATCCCTGTTTGGTAAGTGGGGAGGACATCCTTGTGGTGGACAGTGGGGAGGACATCTCTGTGGTGATCATTGGGAAGCATGTCCCTGTGGTGGAAAGTGGAAAGGACCTCTCTTTGGTGAACAATGAGAAAGACGTCCCTCTGGTGGACAGTGAAAAGGATGTACCTGTGGTGGACAGTGGATAGGACGTTCTATGATGGGCAGTGGGAAGACTGTCCCTCTGGTGGAGAGAAGGGAGGACCTCTATGTGGTGGACAGTGGGAAAGGCATCCCGGTGGTGGACAGTTGGGAGGATTTTACTGTGATGTACAGTGGGGAGTATGTTACTGTGGTGCACTGGAGAATGTCCCTGTGGTGCATAGTTGGATGTATGTCCATATGTTGGATAGTGTGGAGGACAACACTATGGTGGACTGTATGAAGGACGTCCTTGTTGTGGTCACTGGGGAGTATGTCCCTGTTGTGGACAGTGGGGAGGATGTCTCTGTGGTGGAGAGTTGAAAGATGTACCTTTGTTGGACAGTGGGAAGAAAGTCCCTTTGTTGGACAGTGGGAAATACATCCCTGTGGTAGACAATGGGTAGGATGTCCCTGTGGAGAGCAGTGTGTAGAACGTCTCTGCGGTAGACAGTGAGAAGGAACCTCTGTTGTGGACAGTGGGGACAATATTTCTGTGGTGGACAGTTGAAATGACGTCCCTGTGGTAGACAGTGGAGAGGATCTACCTCTTGTGGAGATTGGGAAGGACTTCCTTGTGGTGGAAAGTGAGTAGTACATTCCTGTGGTGGACACTGGGGAGGATGTCCGTGTGGTGGACAGTGGAAAGAACATCCCAGTTGTGGACAGAGAGGAGGACATCCCTGTGGTGGACAGTGGGAAGGAGGTCCCTGTAGTGGACAGTGGGATGTACACTTATGTTGTGGATTGTGGGAAGAACATCTCTGTTGTGGACATTGGGAAAGAACTCCTTGTGGCTAACTGTAGGAAGAATGTCCCTCTTATGGACAGACAGGATGATGTCACTTAGGTGGACAGTGGGAAGGACATCCCTGTAGTAGACAGTGGGGAGGACATATCTGTGGTGGACAGTGGGAAGGACATCCCTGTTGTGGACAGTGAAGAGGACCTCCGTGTGGTGGACAGCGGGGAGGACATTTATGTTGTGGATTGTGGGAAGGATGTCCATATTGTGGACATTGGGAAGGACGTCCCTGTGGTGGACTGTGAAGGAGGAACACATTGGGGTGGACAGTTTGGAGGATATCCCTGTGGTGGACAGTCGGTAGGACCTTTCTGTTGTGGACAGTTGGATGGACGTCCTTGTGGAGGACAGTGGGGAGTATGTCCCTGTTGTGTACAGTGGGATAGATGTTTCTGTAGTGGACAGTTGGGAACATATTTATGTGGTGGACAGATAGGAAGACGTCCCTGTTTTAAACAGTGGGAAAAAAGTCCTTTTTGTGGACAGCAAAAGGATGTCCATGTGGTGGACAATGGGAAGAATATCCCTGTTGTAGACAGTGGGGAGGTTCTCCCTGTGGTGGACAGTAAGTAGGACGTCCCTGTGGTGGACAGTGGGGAGAAGGTTTTTGTTTTGGACAAGTGAGAAGATGTTACTGTGGTGGATAGTGTGAATGACATCACTGTGGTGGACAGCTTGGAGAACCTCTCTGTGGTGGACAGTGGTAAAGGTGTCCCTGTGATAGACAGTGATGAGGATGTTTCTGTGGTGGAAAGTGGAATGGATGTCCCTGTTGTGGACAGTGGTGAGGACCTCCTTGTCATGGCTATTGGGAAGGATGTCCCTGTGGTGCACAGTAATGAGGATATCCCTGTTGTGCACAGGAAAATGTCCCTGTTGTGCAAAGTGGTTAAAATGTTTCAGTGGTGAACAGTGAAAAGGATGTCACTGTGGTGGACCATTTGTATGTCCCTGTGGTGGAAAGTGAGAAGGAGATCCCTTTGGTGGATGACACGGAGGACTTCACTATGGTGTACTCTATGAAGGACGTCCTTGTGGTGGTATGTGGGGAGGATGTCACTGTGGTGGACAATGGAGAGGATGTCTCTGGGGTGGACAGTTGAAAGATGTACCTATGGTGGACAGTGGGAAGGACATCCCTGTACTGGACAGTTGGGAAGATTTCATTGTGGTGGACAGTGGAAAGGATGTTACTGTGGTGCACTGGAGAACATCCTTGTGGTGCATAGTCAGAAGTATGTCCGTATGGTGGAGAGTGCGGAGGACATCTCTGTGGTGGACAGTGGTTAAGACATCCCTGTTGTGCCCAGTGGAGAGGATGTCCCTGTTGTTTACATTGGAAAGGACTTAACTGTGTTTTATAGTTGGGAGGACATCCTTGTTGTGCACAGTTGGGAGGATGTCCCTGTGTTGGAGAGTTGATAGGATTTTACTGTGCTGGACAGTGCAGATGACGCCCTTCTAGACAGTAAGAACAAAGTTCCTGTGGTATACAAGAGAATGTCTCTTTGGTGGACAGTGAGAAGAAGGTTCTTGTAGTGGGGAGTGCAGAGGATATCTTTGGGGTGTACAGTGGTAAGAAGATCCCTGTTGTGCACAGGAGGATGTCCCTGAGGTGTACAGTGGGGAGGATATCACTGTGGTGGACAATGTGGAGGATATTCGTGTGGTGGACAGTGGTGAGGAGTTTTCTGTAGTGTATATTGTTGAGGACAACCATTTTGTGGACAGCGGTAAGGATTTCCTTGTAGCACACAGGAGGATGTTCCTGTGGTGGACAGTGGGAAGGATATCTGTTTGGTGGAACGTGGAAAGTACTTCCCTGTGGTTGACAGTTTGGAGGACCTCCTTGTGTTGGACAGTGGAGAGGACATTTCTGTTGTGGAATGTGGGATGGATGTCTCTGTGGCAGAATGTGGGGAAGACATCCCTTTTGTGTACAGTGGGGAGGACGTATCTGTGGTGGAAAGTGGTGGAAAGAATATCCCTGTGGTGGACAGCAGGGAGGACATCTCTGTGGTCTACAGTGGGAAGGACATCTCTGTTGTGGACAGTGGAGAGGACATCCCTGTTTTGGACTGTGGGGAGGACGTTACTGTTGAGGACAGTGGGAAGGATGTCCCTGTGGTAGACAGCAGGAAGAAACTCTCTGTGGTTGACAGTGGGAAAGGTGTCCCAGTGATGGACAATGATGAGGACATTTCTGTGGTGGGCATTGGATTGGATGTTTTTTTGGTGGAGAGTGGAGAGAACCTTCCTGTGGTGGACAGTGGATAGGACCTGTTCTGTGGTGGACAGTGGAAAGGACATCACTGTAGTGGAGAGTGGGGAAGATGTTTCTTTGATGGAGAAATAGGAGGATGTCCCTCTGGTGGACAGTGGTGAGGATGTTCCTCTGGTGGACACTGGGGAAAAAGTTTCTGTGGTGGGAAGTAAAGAGGACATCCCTGAGGTGTACAGTGGAGAGTACTTTTCTCTTTTATACAGTGAGGAGGACATCCCTGTGGTGGACAGTGGTGAGAAGTTCCACATGGTAGACAATGGTAAGGATGCCCCTTTGGTGGACATCAGGGAGGACCTCACTTTGCTGGACAGTGGGAAGGACGTTCCTGTGGTGGACAACGCAAAGTATGTCAATGTGGTGCAGAGTGGTGAGGACATCACTGTTGTGCTCAGGAGGATGTCCTTGAGGTGGACAGTGGGGAGGACCACACTCTAATGGACTGTGCGGTAGGACGTCCCTGTGGTGGACTGTGGAAAGGACATCCATATGGTGGAACCTGGGTAAGATGTCCGTGTTGAGGACGTCTATGGTGTGCACTGGAAGATGTCCCTGAGGTTCACATTCATGAGGACATCCCTGTTGTGCACAGGAGGATGTCCCTGTGGTGCACAGTGGGGAGGATGTCCCTGTGTTTGACAGTTGGGAGGAAATCCCTGTGGTAGACTGTGGGAAGGAAGTCTCTGTGGTGGAGATTGGTGAGAAAATTTCACTGTGGTGGACACTGGGTATGATGGCCTTTTGGACAGAAGGGGTATATTCTTGTTGTGCACAAGAAACCATCTCTTTGGTGGACAGTGGGAAGGATTTCCCTGCAATGGAGAGTGCAGCGGATATATGTGCTATGTACAGCGGTAAGAACTTTACTGTTATGCACAGAAGAATGTTCCTGTGGTGTACAGTGATAAGGATGTTCCTGTGGTGAACAGAGGGAAGGATTTACCTGTGGTGGACATTGGTGAGGATGACCCTGTGGTAAATAGTGGTAAGGATGTCCCTGTGGTGGACAGCAGGGAGAGCCTTTCTGTGGTGGACAGTGGGTAGGATGGCCCTTTGATGGAAACAGGAGAGGTAGTCACTGATATTGTCAGTGGGAAGGACATTCCTGTGGTGCAGAGTGGTGAGTACGTCACTGTAGTGCACACTGAGGAGGACATCCCTGTGGATTACATTGTGGAGGACATCCGTGTGCTGGACTATAGGGAGGACCTCCCTGTGGTGGACGGTTGGGAGGACCTCCTTTGGGGGAAAGTGGGGTGGATGTCCATGTAGTCGACAGTTGCAAAGATGTCCCTGTGGTGGACTGTGGGAAAGACATTTCTTTGGTTTACAGTGGGAAGGACACCCATGTTGTGGACAGTAGGGAGGACCTCCCTGTGGTGGACAATAGGAACGATGTTTCTGTGGTGGACATTGGTGAGTGCACACCTTTGTTGGACCGTGCAGAAAATATCTCTGTGGTGGACAGTGGCATGGCCGTGCAGTTGGTTGACACTGAGGAGGATGTCTCTGTGGTAGACAATTGGAAGGACGTCTTTCTGGTCGACAGTGGGAAGGACGTCTCTGTGATGGATAGTTGGAAGGACATACCTGCTGTGGACAGTGGAGAAGAATTCCCTTTAGTGGACAGTGGGGAGTAGGTCCCAGTGGTAGACAGTGGGGAGGACGTCTTGTGTTAAACAGTGGTAAGAACATTTCTCTGGTGCAAAGGAGAACATCACTTTGGTGGACATTGGGAATGATGTCCCTGTTGTGGAGAGTGCGGAGAACATCTCTGGAATAGACAGTGCTGATGTCATCCATGGTGTGCACAGTAGGATGTTCCTGTGTTGCACAAGGGTGAGGACATCATTGTTGTGCATGGGAGGATGTCCTTTTGGTGCACAGTGGGGAGGCTGTCCTTGTGGTGAACAGTGAGAAGGACGTCCCTGTGGTGGACAGCTGGGAGAAACTCTCTGTGGTGGACAATGGGAAGAACTTCCCTGTGGTGGACAGTGGAAAACACTTCTCTTTGGTGGACAGTGGGAGATGCGTTCCTTTGGTGGACAGTGTGGAGGATGTCCTGTGGTGAACAGTGGTGAGGAAGTTTCTCTGGTGCAAAGGAGAACGTCCTTTGGTGGACATTGGGAATGATGTTCCTTCATGGAGTGTGCGGAGGACATCTCTGTGGTAGACATCCCTGTGGTGGACAGTGAAGAGGACTTTTCTGTATTGGACATTTGGGATGACATCCCTGTGGTTAATAGTGGGAAAGACGTTTCTTTGGTGGATAGTTTGGAGGATGTCCCTGTCGTCGAGAGTGCAGAGGACATCTCTGGGGTGGAGAGTGTTGCTGCCAATACTAGTGTGCAAAAAGAATGTCTCTGTGTTGCACAGTGTTGAGGATATCCCTGTTGTGCACAGGAAAATGTCCCTGGTGTGATAAGTGCGTAGGATGTACCAGTGGTGAACAGTGAAAACGATGTCACTGTGGTGGACAATTTGGAGGATGTCCCTGTGGTGGACATTGGGAAGGACATCCCTTTGGTGGACAACAGGGAGGACTTCTCTATGGTGGACTGTATGAAGGATGTCTTTGTAGTGGTCAGTGGAGAGGATATCCCTGTGGTGGACAAAGGAGAGGATAACTCTGTGGTGGACATTTGAAGGATATACCTTTGGTGGACAGTGGGAAGAACATCCCTTTGGTAGACAGTGGGAAGGACATCCCAGTGGTAGAAAGTGGGTAGGATGTCCCTGTGGAGGGCAGTGGGTAGAACGTCTCTGTGGTGGACAGTTGGAAGGACATCACTGTTGTGGACAGTGGGGAGATTATTTCTGTGGTGGACAGTTGATATGATGTCCTTGTGGTGGAAAGTGAAGAGGACCTACCTGTGGTGGAGATTAGGGAGGACATCCATGTTGTAGACAGTGTGTAGGATGTCCCTGTGGTGGACATTTGGTAGCATGTTCCTGTGGTGGACACTGGGGAGGATGTCCCTGTGGTGGACAGTGAAAAGACCATCCCTGTTGTGCACAGTGGGGAGGACATCCCTGTGGTGGACAGTGGAAAGGACATTACTTTGATGGACAGTAGAGAGGACTGCCCTGTGGTGGACAGTGGGAAGGAGGTCACTGCGTTGGACAATGGGAAGGACATTTATGTTGTGGACTGTTGGAAGAACATCTCTGTAGAGAGAAACACACTGTGGTGGATAGTGGGAAGAACATTTATGTTGTGGACTGTGGGAAGGAAATCCTTGTTGTCGATATTGGGAAGAACCTCCTTGTGTTGAACAGTAGGAAGGATATCCCTCTGATGGACAATGGGGAAGATATCCCTGTGGTGGACAGGAAAAAGAACATCCCTGTGGTGGACAGTGAAGAGGACTTTTCTGTGTTAGACATTTGGGATGACATCCCTGTGGTGAATAGTGGGAAAAATGTTTCTTTGGTGGATAGAGGGAAGGATGTCCCTGTTGTGGAGAGAGTGGAGGACATCTCTGGGGGGGGAGGGTGTTGCTGACATCCCTGTTGTGCAAAGGATGATGTCCCTGTTGTGCAAAGTGTGTAGGATGTCCCAGTGGTGAACAGTGAAAAGGATGTCATTGTGGTGGACAATTTGGAGGATGTCTCTGTGGTGGACAGTGGGAAGGATGACACTTTCGTGGACAACATGGAGGACTTCTCTATGGTGGACTGTATGAAGAACGTTCTTGTGGTGGTCAGGGGGGAGGATGTCCCTGTGGTGGACAATTGGGAGGAAATTTCTGTGATGGACTGTTGTAATGACATCCCTGTGGTGAACAGTGGAGAGGAACGACCTGTTGTGGAGATTGAGGAGGACCTCCCTGTGGTACAAAATGGGTAGGACATCCCTGTCATGGACAGTGGGTAGTTTGTTACTGTGGTGGACACTGGGGAAGACGTTCTTGTGGAAGACTGTGGAAAGAAAATCCCTGTGGTGGAGAGTGGGGAGGACGTCCCTGTGGGGGCCAGTGGAAAGGGCATCACTTTGATAAATAGTAAAGAGGACCTCCCTGTGTTTGACAGTGGGAAGGAGGTTCCAGTGGTGGACAGTAGGAAGGACATCCCTGTTGTAGAAAGTGGGGAGGATATCACTAGTTTGAACAGTTTTAAGGACATCCCTGTGGTGGACAGTAGAGAAGAACTTTCTTTGGTGAACACTGGGAAAAAGGTCCATGTGTTGGACAGTGGGGAGGACATTTGTGTTGTGGATTCTGGGAAGGATGTCAATGTTGTGGACATTGGGAAAGACCTTCATGTGGTAGACAGTGGGAATCATGTCCCTCTCATGGACAGTGGGGAGGAACACCATGTGGTCGACAGTCTGAAGGAAGACTCTGTGGTGTACAGAGGAGAGGACATCATTTAGTGGACATTGGAAAGTACATTACTGTTGTGGACAGCTGGGTGAACATTTCTGTGGGGGACAGTGGGAAGGACACGCCTGTTGTGGACAAGGCTGAGGAAATCCCTGTCATGGACAGTTGAAAGGACATACCTGTGGTGGAGAGTATAAAGGACTTCCCTGTGGTTGACAGTGAGGAGTTCCCTGTTGTGGACATTGGAAGGACAAATATATTGTGGGCTTTGGGAAGGACGTCCCTGTTGTAGACATTGGGAAAGACCCCTTTGTGGTGAACAGTTGGAGGGAAGTCCCTTTGGTGGACATGGAGGACGAAACCCCTGTGGTGGACAGTGAGAAGGCCCTTCCTGTGGAGAAGAGAGGGGATGTCATCTCTTAGGTGGACAGTGGTAAGGACATCCCTGTGGTGGATAGTAGAGAGGACCTCTCTGTGGTGAACAGTGGAAGGAAGGTTCCCTGGGGTGGAGAGTGTGAAGGACATTTTTGTTGTGGATTGTGGGAAGGACGTACATGATGTAGACATTGGGAAGGACCTCCATGTGTTCTACAGTGGCAAGCATGTGCCTCTAGTGGACAGTGGGGAGGACCACCATGTGTTGGACAGTGGGAAGGATGACCCTGTGGTGGACAGAAGAAAGGACATCATTGAGGAGGACTTTAGGAAGTATATTCCTGTTGTGGACAGCAGGGTGCCCTTTTTTGGTGGACAGTGGGGAAAATATGACTGTTTGGACAGTTCGGTGGACATCCTTGTGGTGGACAGTGGAAAAGACATCCCTGTGGTGGACAGTAGAGAGGACTTCCCTTTTGTGAACAGTGGGAAGGATGTCCCTGTGGTGGAGAGAGCAAAGGAAAAGCCTGTTGTGGCCAGTGCGAAGGACATCCCTGTGGTGAACTGTGCAAAGGACATCCCTGTGGTGAACAGTAGAGAGGACTTCCCTGTGGAGGACAGTGGGAAGGAGGTCCCTGTGGTGGACATTGGAAGGACATATATGGTGTGGACAGCAGGAAGGATGACCATCTTGTGGACAGTGAGGAGGATGTCCCTGTGGTGGAAAGTGAGAAGGACATCCCATCTAGGGGAGGATATCACTGAGGTGGATAAGGGAAGGACGTTCCTGTGGTGAACAGCAGGGATGACCTTTCTGTTTTGAATTGTGGGAAGGACCTTTCTGTTGTAGATAGTGTGGATTACATCCCTGTGTTGTACAGTGGGAAGGATTTCACTGTGGTGGACAGTGGGGTGGATGTTACTGTGGTACACTGGAGAATGTCCTTGTGGTGCATATCAGAAGAATGTCCATATGGTGGAGAGTGCGGAGGACACCTCTGTGGTGGACAGTGGTTAGAACATCCCTGTTGTGCACAGTGGGGAGGATGTCCCTGTTGTTTACAGTGGGAAGGACTTCACTGTGTTTTATACTTGGGAGGACATCCCTGTTGTGGACAGTTGGGAGGATGTCACTGTGTTGGAGAGTTGAGAGGATTTCACTGTGGTGGACAGGGCAGATGACTGCCATGTAGACAGTAAGAACAACGTTCCTGTGTCTCTTTGGTGGACAGTGAGAAAGATGTCCTTGTAGTGGGGAGTACTGAGGACACCTCTGGTGTGTACAGTGGTAAGAACATCACTGTTGTGCACAGCAATATGTCGCTGAGGTTTACAGTGAGGAGGACATCACTGTGGTGGACAAACAAAAGGATGTTCCTGTTGTGGACAGTAGGGAGGACCTAACTGAGGTGGACAAAGTGTAGGATGTTCCTGTGGTTTACAGTGTGGAGGATATTCATGTTGTGGACAGTGGTGAGGACGTCCCTGTAGTGGACATTGGTGAGGACAACCATATTGTGGACAGTAGTAAGGATATCCTTATGGTTCACAGGAGAATGTACCTGTGGTTGACAGTGGAAAGGACATCTCTTTGTTGAACACTGGAAAGGACATCCCTGTGGTGGATGGTTGGGAAGACAACCCTGTGTTGGACAGTGGAGAGGACGGTTTTGTGGTGGACAGTGGGATGTACATGTTTTTTTGTGGACAGTGAGGAGGATGTCAATGTGGAGGACAGTGGAAAGGACATCCCTATGTTGAACAGTAGAGAGGACTTTTTCGCTGTGGACAGTGGGAAGGAGGTCTCTGTGGTGGACATTGGAAGGACATATAGGTTGTGCACTGTGGGAAGGATGTCCCTGTTGAGGACATTTCAAAAAACCTCCTTGTGGTGAATAGTGGGAAGGACGTCCGTCTGTTGGACATTGGGGAGGAACTCCCTGTGGCGGACAGTGGGATGGAAGTCCTTTTGGAGGACAGTGGGGAGTATGTCCCTGTTGTGAACAGTGGGATGGATGTTTCTGTAGTGGGCAGTTGGGAACATATTTGTGTGTTGGACAGTTAGGAAGACGTCCTTGTGGTAAACAGTGGGAAGGAAGTCTTTTTTGTGGACAGCAAAAAGATGTCCATGTGGTGGTCAATGGGAAGGACGTCCCTGTTGTAGACTGTGGGGAAGTTCTCTCTGTGGTGGACAGTAAGTAGGACGTCCCTGTTGTGGACAGTGGGGAGGACATTTTGGTTTTGGACAAGTGAGAGGCCATTACTGTGGTGGACAGTGTGAATGACGTCACTCTGGTGGACAGCAGGGAGGACCTTTATGTGGTGGACAGTGGTAAAGATGTCCCTGTGATAGACAGTGATTAGGATGTTTCTGTGGTGTACAGTAGAAAGGACATTCCTGTTGTGGACTGTAGTGAGGACCTCCCTATCATGGCTATTGGGAAGGACGTCCTTGTGGTGAACAGTGGAAAGGATGTTTCTGTGGTGGAAAATGGAGAGGACCTCCTCATGGTGGAAAGTGGAAAGGACGTCACAATGGTGGACAGGGGTGAGGGCGTTTCTGTTGTGGACAGTGGTGAGGAAGATTCTCTGGTGCAAAGGAAAACATCCCTTTTGTGGACAGTGGAAAGTACATCTCTGTGGTGGACAGTAGAGAGACACACTTTGGTGGACAGTGGGAAGAACATTTATGTTGTGGACAGTGGGATGGAAGTTCCTGTTGTTGATATTTAAGGAGCTCCTTGTCCTGAACAGTGGGAAGGGTATCACTCTGGTGGACAGTGGGGAGGACATTCCTGTGGTAGACAGGGGGAAGGACATCCCTGCGGTAGACAGTGAAGAGGAATTTACTGTGTTGGACATTTGGGATGACATCCCTGTGGTGAATAGTGGGAATGATGTTTCTTTGGTAGATAGTGGGGAGGATGTCCCTTTCATGGAGAGTTCAGAGGACATCTCTGGGGTGGAGAGTGTTGTGGACAACCCTGTTGTGCAAAGGACGATGTCCGTGTGGTGCACAGTCGTGAGGATATCCCTGTTGTGCACAGGAAAATGTCCCTGTTGTGCAAAGTGGGTAGGATGTCCCAGTGGTGGACAGTGAAAAGAATGTCACTGTTGTGGACAACTTGGAGGATGTACCTGAGGTGGACAGTGGGAAGGACATCCCTTTGGTGGACAACAGGGAGGACTTCTCTATGGTGGACTGTATGAAGGATGTCCTAGTGGTAGACAGTGGGTAGAACGTCCCTTTGGAGGACAGTGGGAAATACATCCCTGTGGTAGACGGTGGGTAGGATGTCCCTGTGGAGGGCAATAGGTAGAACGTCTTTGTGGTGGACAGTGAGAAGGACATACCTGTTGTGGACAGTGAGGAGAATATTTCTGTGGTGGACAGTTGAAATGACGTCCCTGTGTTGGAGAGTAGAAAGCACCTATTGTATTGAATATTGGAGAAGACCTCCTTGTGGTGAACTGTGGGAAGAAAGTTTTGTGGACAGATGGGAGGACGTCACTTAGGTGGACAGTGGGAGGGACATCACTGTGGTGGACAGTGAAGAAGACTTCCCTGTGGTGGACGGTTGAAATGACTTCCTTGTGGATGACAGTGGGAAGGACGTCCCTTTAGAGGACAGTAGGGAGGACATCACTGGTTAACCGGCAGAAGGTTGTCTCTGTGGTGGACAGAGGGAAGGACCTCCCTGTGGTGGACATTGGGGAGGATGTCCCTGTTGTTTATAGTGTGAAGGACTTCACTGTGTTTGATAGTTGGGAGGACATCCCTGTTGTGGACAGTTGGGAGGATGTCACTGTGGTCGAGAGTTGAGAGGATTTCACTGTGGAGGACAGTGGATGATGGTCTTGTGGACAGTAAGGACAACGCTCCTGTGGTGCAAAAGAAAATGTCTCTTTGGTGGACAGTGAGAAGGATGTCCTTGTAGAGGGGAGTGCAGAAGATATCTCTGGGGTTGACAGTGGTTAGAATATCCCTGTTGTGGACAGGAGGATATCACTGTGTTGTACAATGGGGAGGACATCACTGTGGTGGACAGGCAGAATGATGTCCCTGTGGTGGACAGAGGGGAGTACCTCTCTGTGGTGGACAGTGCATAGGATTTCCCTGTGGTTTACAGTGTGGAGGATATTTGTGTGGTGGACAACGGTGAGGACTTCACTGTAGTGCATATTATTGAGAACAACCACGTTGTGAACAGTGGTAAGGATGTCCTTGTAGTAAACAGGAGGATGTCCCTGTGGTGGACAGTGGGAAGGACATCTGTTTGGTGGACCATGGAAAGGACTTCCCTGTGGTGGACATTTGGGAGTACCTCCCTGTGGTGGACATTGGGCAGGACCTTTCTGTTGTAGACAGTGGGGTGGACGTCTCTGTGGTGGTATGAGGGGAGGACATCCCTTTGGTGGATAGTGGGGAGGACGTTTCCGTGGTGGAAAGTGGGAAGAATGACCCTGTATTGGACAGCATAAAGGACATCTCTGTGGTCTACAGTGGGAAGGACATCTCTGTTGTGGACAGTGGAAAGAATATTCCTGTGGTGCACAGTTGTGAGGATGTCTCTTTTATGCATAGGAGGATGTCCCTTTGGTGCAAAGTGTTTAAGATGTTTCTTTGGTGGACAGTGGGAAAGACGTCCATATGGTGGACTCTGTGGAGGTCGAGTATGTTGTGAACATTGGGGAGAATATCCCTGTGGTGGACAGTGGAAAGGATGTCCTGGTGGTGCACATTGGTCAGGATGTCCCTGTTGTGCACAGGAGGATGTTCCTGTGGTGAACTGTGGGAAGGACGTCACTGTGCTGGACATTCAAGAAGAAGACACTGTGGTGGACAGTTTTATGGATG
The DNA here is from genome assembly GCF_011762505.2 of Arvicanthis niloticus. NCBI lineage: Eukaryota > Metazoa > Chordata > Mammalia > Rodentia > Muridae > Arvicanthis > Arvicanthis niloticus. The sequence goes on from NC_133430.1 coordinate 46,050,637, forward strand.
TCCTTGTGGTACACAGGAGGACATCCGGGTGGTGGAGAGTGGGGAGGACCTCTCTCTGATGGACAGTGGGGAGGAAATCCCTGGGGTGGACAGTTGGGTGGAACTCCCTCTGGTGCAATGTGTATAGAACGTCCCTGTAGTGGACAGTGGGGAGGACATCCCTGTGCTAAACTGTGGGAATAATGTCCTTTTTGTGGACAGTGGTAGGATGTCCTTGTTGTGGACAAGGTGAGTATGTCCATATGGTGGACATTGGGGAGGATCTCCCTGTGGTGGACATGGGTAGGATGTCTCTGTGGTGGACAGTTTGGAGGACATCCGTGTTTAAAGTGGGGAGGATATCCTTGTGGTGGACAGTGGGGAGTACATCTCTGTGGTTGACAGTGGAAAGTACATACCTTTGGAGGACAGTAGAGAGGACTTCCCTCTGGTGTACAATGAGAAGGAAGTCCCAGTGGTTGACATTGGAAGGACATATATGTTGTGGACTCTGAGAACAACGTCCCTGTTGTGGCCATTGGGAAAGACCTCTTTGTGTTGAACAGTGGGAAGGATGTCCTTCTGGTGGACATTAGGGAGGAACTCCCTGTGATAGACAGTGGGAAGTATGTCCCTGCGGTGGAGAGAGGGGAGGTCGTCACTTAGGTGGACAATGGTAAGGAAATCCCTGTGACGGATAGTAGAGAGGACCTCTCTGTGGTGAACAGTGGGAAGGAGGTCCCTGTGGTGGAGAGTGGGGAGGTCCTCACTTAGGTGGAAAGTGGTAAGGACATCCCTGTGGTGGATAGTAGAGAGGACCTCTCTGTGGTGAACAGTGGGAAGAAGGTCCCTGTAGTGGAGAGTGGGAAGGACATTTATGTTGTGGATTCTGGGAAGTACATACATGTTGTCACATTGGGAAGGATCTCTGTGTGTTGTACAGTTTCAAGCATGTCCCTCTGGTGGACAGTGGGGAGGACCACCATGCTGTGGATAGTGTGAAAGACATCCCTGTGGTGGACAGAGGAAAGAAATCAATTAGGTTTACATTAGGAAGTCCGTTCCTGTTGTGGACAGCAGAGTGTACTTTCTGTGGTGGACAGTGGAAATGACATGCCTGTTGTGGGCAGTGTGGTGGACATCCCTGTGGTGGACAGTGGAAAGGACATCCTTGGGATGGACAGTAGAGAGGACTTCCCTGTGGTGGACAGTGGGAAGGAGGTCCCTTTTATGTACATTTAAAGGACATATATGGTGTGGACTGTGGGAAGGACGTCCCTGTTGTGGACATTGGGAAAGACTTTTGGTGGACAGTGGGAAGGATGATGCTTTTGTTGACAGTGGAGTGGATGTCCCTGTGGTGGAAAGTGGGAATGACATCCCTGTTATGGTCTGAGTGGAGGACATCACTGAGGTGGACAGAGGGAAGGACGTTCCTGTGGTGAAAAGCAGGGAGGACCTTTCTGTTTTGAATTGTGGGAAGGAAATCCCTGTTATAGACAGTGGGGAGGACATTCCTGTGGTGGACAGTGGAAAGGACATCCTTCTGGTGGACAGTAGAGAGGACTTCCCTGTTGTGGACAGATGGAAGAAGGACCTTGTGTTGGAGTGTGAAAATGACATGCCTGTTTTGTGCAGTGTGGTGGACAGTGAGAAGGACGTCCCTGTGGTGGAAAATTGAAGGACATATATGTTGTGGAATGTGGGAAGGATGTCCCTGTAGTGGACATTGGAAAAGAACTCCTTGTAGTGAACAGTGGGAAGTATGAAACTCTGGTGGACATTGGGGAGGAACTCCTTGTGGTGGACAGTGGGAAGGATGTCCATGTAGTGGACAGTGGAAAGGACATCCCTGTCATGATCTGAGGGGAGGATATCACTGAGGTGGACAGAGGGAAGGACTTCCTTGTGGTGGACAGCAGGAAGGACCTTACTGTTTTGAATTGTTGGAAGGACATCCCTATTGTAGACAGTGGGCAGGACATCGTGGTGGTGGACAGTGGGGAGGAATTCACTGCGATGAACAGTGGGGATGATGTTACTGTGGTGCACTGGAGAATGTCCCTGTGGCACATAGTCGGGAGAATGTCCATATGGTGGAGAGTGCAGAGGACAACTCTGTGGTGGAAAGTTGTTAGGACATCCCTGTTGTGCACAGGAGGATGTTTCTCTGGTGTCCAGTGGGAAGTACATCCCTGTGGTGGAGAGTGAAGAGGACTTCCCTGTGGTGGACTATTGAAATGATGTCCTTGTGGTCGACAGTGGGAAGGACATCCTTTGAAGGACAGTGGGGAGGACATCACTGTGGTTAACAGGCAGAAGGATGTACCTGGGGTAAACAGAGGGGAGGACCTGCCTGTGGTGGACAGTGGGTAGGATGTCCCTGTGGTTTACAGTGCGGAGGATATTCATGTGGTGGACAGTGATGAGGACTTCCCTGTAGTGCATATTGTTGAGGACAACCATGTTGTGGACAGTAGTAAGGATGTCCTTGTAGTACACAGGAGGATGTCCCTGTGGTGGACAGTGGGAAGGTCATCTGTTTGTTGGACCGTGGAAAGGAAGTCCCTGTGGTGGACAGTTGGAAGGACCTCTCTGTCGTGGACAGTTGGGAGGACATTTCTGTTGTGGACAGTGGGATGGACGTCTCTGTGGCGGAATATGGGGGGACATCCCTTTGGTGAACAGTAGGGAGGACGTTTTTGTCGTGGAAAGTGGGAAGAATGTTCCTGTGGTGGACTGCAGGGAGGACATCTATTTGGTCGACAGTGTGAAAGACATCACTCTTTTGGACAGTGGAAAGAATATTTCAGTGGTGCACAGTTGTGAGGACGTCCTGTTTGTGCATAGGTGCGTATCCCTGTGGTGCAAAGTGAGGAGGATATCCCTTTGGTGGGCAGTGTGAAAGACGTCCATGTGGTGAACTTTGGGGAGATCCTCATTGTAGTGAACATTGGGGAGTATGTCCCTATGGTGGAATGTGGAAACGATGTCTCTGTGGTGCACATTGGTCAGGATGTCCTTGTTGTACACAGGAGGATGTCCCTGTGGTGAAAAGTGGGAAGGACGTCACTTTGCTTGACATTGGTGAAGATGACCCTGTGGTGGACAGTTTTATGGATGTCCTTGTGGTACAGAGGAAGACGTCCCTGTGGAGGACACTGGGTATACCTCTCTCTGATGAAAAGTGGGGAGGAAATCCCTTTGGTGGACAGTTGGGTGGACGTCCCTGTGCTAAACTGTGGGAATAATGTCCTTTTTGTGAATAGTGGAAGGATGTCCATGTTGTGGACAAGTTGAGTATGTCCCTATGGTGGACAGTGGGGCGGACCTCCCTGTGGTGGACATGAGTAGGTTGTCCCTGTGGTGGACAGTGGGGAGGACATTCCTGTTTGGTAAGTGGGGAGGACATCCTTGTTTTGGACAGTGGAGAGGACATCACTGTGGTGGACATTGGGAAGAATGTCCCTGTTGTGGACAGCAGAGAGGACATCTCTGTGGTGTACAATGGGAATGACATCCCTCTGGTGGACAGTGGAGAGGATGTACCTGTCTTGGACAGTGGAAAGGACTTTCTATGGTTGACAGTGGGAAGATTGTCCCTGTGGTGGAGAGCAGGGAGGACCTCTCTGTGGTAGACAGTGGGAAGGACCTCCCTGTTGTGGACAGTAAAAGGATGTCCTTTTTGTGCACATTGGGGAAGATGTCCCTCTGGTGAACAGTGGGAAGGACATCTCTGTGGTGGACAGTGGGGAGGATGTCCCTGTGGAGGGCAGTGGGTAGAACGTCTTTGTGGTAAACAGTGGGAAGAAGATCCATGTGTTGTAGAGTGGGGAGGACATTTATGTTGTGGATTGTGGGAAGGACGTCCATGTTGTGGACATTGGGAAGGACCTCCGAGTGGTGGACAGTGGGAAGCATGTCCCTCTCATGGACAGTGGGAAGAACCACCATGTGGTGGACAGTGCGAAGGACATTCCTTGGTGGACAGAGGAAAGGACATCATTGAGGAGGACATTAGGAAGTACGTTCCTGTTGTGGACATCAGAGTGTAACTTTCTGTGGTGGACAGTGGGAAAACAAGCCTGTTATGGACAGTGTGGTGGACATCCCTGTGGTGGACAGTGTAAAGGACCTCCCTGTGGTTGACAGTAGAGAGGACTTCCCTGTGGTGGACAGTGGGAAGGAGGTCCCTGTGGTGGACATTGGAAAGACATATATGGTGTGGACTGTGGGAAGGATGTTTCTGTTGTGGACATTGGAAAAGACCTTTGGGTGGATAGTGGGAAGGATGACCCTCTTTTGGACAGTGGGGAGGATGTCCCTGTGGTGGAAAGTGGAAAGGACATCCCTGTTATGATCTCAGGGGAGGATACCGCAGAGGAAGACAGAGGGAAGGACTTCCCTGTGGTGGACAGAAGGGAGGACCTTTCTGTTTTGAATTGTGGGAATGACATCCCTGTTGTAGACAGTGGGGAGGACATTTCTGTGGTGGACACTAGAAAGAACATCATTGTGGTGGACACTAGAGAGGACTTTCCTGTTGTGGACAATGGGAAGGAGGTCCATGTTTTGGAGAGTGAAAATGACATGCCTGTTCTGGACAGTGCGGAGAACATACATGTTTTGGACAGTGGAAAGCACATCACTATGGTTTACAGTAGAGAGGACTTCCCTGTGGTGGACAGTGGGAAGGAGGTTCTTTTGTTGGACATTGAAAGGACATATATGGTTTGGACTGTGGGAAGGACATCCCTGTTTTGGACATTGGGAAAGACCTTCTTGTGGTGGTCAGTGGGAAGGATGACCCTTGGGTGGAGAGTGGGGAGGACGTCCCTGTGGTGGACAATGGGAAGGACATGCCTGTCATGGTCTGAGTGGAGGATATCACTGTGGTGAACAGAGGGAAAGACTTCCCTGTGGTGGACAGCAGGGAGGACCTTTCTGTTTTGAATTGTGGGAAGGACATCCCTGTTATTGTCTGAGGGGAGGATATCACTGTGGTGGACAGTGGGAAAGAGGTCCATGTGGTGGACAGTAGGAAGAACATTTATGTTGTGGACTGTGGGAAGAACATCTCTGTTGTGGACATTGGGAAAGATGTCCTTGTGGTGAACTGTGGGAAGAATGTTTCTCTTGTGGACAGAGGGGAGTATGTCACTTATGTTGACTGTGGGAAGGGCATCACTGTGGTTGACAGTGGGGAGGACCTTTCTGTGGTGGACAGTGGGAAGGATATCCCTGTTGTGGACTGTGGGTAGGATGTCACTGTTTTGGACAGTGGTAAGGACATCCCAGTGGAGGACAGTAGAGAGGACATTTCTGTGGTGAACAGTGGGAAGAAAGTCCATGTGTTGGACAGTGGGGAGAACATTTATGTTGTGGATTGTGGGAAGAACGTCCATGTTGTGCACATTGGGAAGGACCTATGTGTGGTGGACAGTGGGCAGCATGTTCCTCTCGTGGACAGTGGGGACAAACACCATGTGGTGGACAGTGGAAATGGCATCTATATAGTGGACAAAGGAGAGGACATCATTTATTGGACATTGGGCAGTACATTCCTGTTGTGGTCAGCAGGGTGTACCTTTCTGCGATGGACAGTGGAAAGGACATGCCTGTTTTAGAGAGCATGGTTTACCTTTCTGTGGTGGAAGGACATCCCTGTGGTGGACAGTAGAGAGGATTTCCCTGTGGTGGACAGTGAAAAAGAGGTCCCTCTGGTGGACATTTGGGAGAAATTCAAATTAGGAGACAGTGGGAAGGATGTCCCTGTGGTGGAGAGAGGGAGGTCATCAGTTAGGTGCACAGTGGTAAGGACATCCCTGTGGTGGATAGTAGAGAGAAACTCTTTGTGGTGAACAGTGTGAAAAAGGTCCCTGTGGTGGATAGTTGGAAGGACATTTATTTTGTGGATTGCAGGAAGGTCATATATGTTGTTGATATTGGGAAGGACCTCCGTGTGGTGAACAGTGGAAAGCATGTTCCTCTGGTGGGCAGTGGGGAGAACCACCATGTGGTGGACAGTGCAAAGGACATCCGTGTGGTGGACAGAGGAAAGGACACACTTGAGGTGGACATTAGGAAGTACCTGACTGTTGTGGACAGCAGGGTGTAACTTTCTGTGGTGGAGAGTGGGAAGGACATGCCAGCTGTGGACAGTGCAGTGGACATCCCTGTGGTGGAGAGTTGAAAGGATATCCCTGTGGTGGACAGTAGAGAGGACTTCCCTGTGATGGACAGTGGTAAGGAGGTCCCTGTGGTGGTGAGTGAAAAGGACATGCCTGTTGTGGACAGTGTGGAGGACTTCCCTGTGGTGAACAGTGGAAAAATCATCCCTGTGGTGGACAGTAGAGAGGATTTCCCTGTGGTGAACAGTGGGAAGAAGGTCCCTGTGATGGAGTGTGGGAAAGTCATTTATGTTGTGGATTGTGGGAAGGACGTACATGTTGTGGACATTGGGAAAGATCTTTTGGTGGACAGTGGGAAGGATGACACTCTTTTGAATAGTGGGGAGGATGTCCTTGTTGTGGAAAGTGGGAAGGACACCCCTGTTATGGTCTGAGGGGAGGATATCACTGAGGTGGACAGAGGGAAGGACGTCCCTGTGGTGGACAGCTGTGAGGACCTTTCTGTTTTGAATTTTGGGAAGGACTTCTCTGTTGTTGACAATGGGGAGGATATCCCTGTGGAGGACAGTGGGGAGGAATTTACTGTGGTGGACAGTGGGGAGGATGATACAGAGGTGCAATGGAGAACGTCCTTGTGGTGTATATTCAAAAGGATGTCCATATGGTGGAGAGTGCGAAGGACATCTCTGTGGTGGACAGTGGTTAGGACAACCCTGTTGTGCCCAGTGGGGAGGATGTCCCTGTTGTTTACATTGGGAAGGACTTCACTGTGTTTGATAGTTGGGAGGACATCCCTGTTGTAGACAGTTCTGAGAATGTCACTGTGTTGGAGTGTTGAGAGGATTTCACTGCTGTGTACAATGCAGATGACGGCCTTGTAGACAGTAAGAACAACATTCCTGTGGTGCACAAGAGAATGTCTCTTTGGTGAACAGTGAGAAGAATGTCCTTGTAGTGGGGAGTGCAGAGGACCTCTTAGGATTGTACAGTGGTAAGAACATCCCTGTTATGCACAGGAGAATGTCCCTGATGTGGACAGTGGGGAGGACTTCCCTGTGGTCTACAATGTGTAGGATGCCCCTTTGCTTTACAGTGTGGAGGATATTCATGTTGTGGACAGTGGTGATGACGTCCCTGTAGTGGAGATTGGTGAGGACAACCCTGTTTTCATCAGTGGTAAGGATGTCCTCGTGGTACACAGGAGGATGTCCCTGTGGTGTAGAGTGGGAAGGACATCTCTTTGGAGAACAGTGGAAAGGACGTCACTGTGGTGGACAGTTTGGAGGACCTTTCTGTTTTAAGTTGTGGGAAGAACATCCCCGTTGTAGACAGTGGGGAGGACATTCCTGTGTTGGAGAGTAGAGAGGACTTCCCTGTTGTGGACAGTAGGAAGGAAGTCCCTGTGGTGGACCATGGAAAAGGACATGCCTGTTTTGGACAGTGTGGAGGACATACCACTGGTGGACAGCAAAAATGACATTCATGTGGTGGACCGTAGAGAAGTCTTCCCCAGTGTGGACAGTAGGAAGGAGGTCCCTGTGTTGGATATTGGAAAGAGATATATGTTGTGGACTGTGGGAAGGATGTCCCTGATTTGAACATTTGGAAAGACTTCTTGAGTTGGACAGTGGGAAGGATGACCGTCGGGTGGACAGTGGAGAGGACGTCCCTGTAGTGGACAGTGGAAGGACATCCCTGTCATGGTCTGAGGGGAGGATATCACTGAGGTGGACAGAGGGAAGGACTTCCTTGTGGTGGACAGCAGGGAGGACCTTTCTGTTTTGAATAGTGGGAAGGACATCCCTGTTGTAGACAGTGGGGAGGACATCCCGGTGGTGGACAGTGGGGAGGATATTTCTGTTGTGGACAGTGAGATGGACGTCTCTTTGGTGGAATGTGGTGAGGACATCCCTTTGGTGGACAGTGGGGAGAATGTTTCTGTGGTGCAAAGTGGGAAGAATGTCCCTCTGGTGGATAGCAGGGAGGACATCTCTATGGTCTACAGTGGGAAGGACATCTCTGTTGTGGACAGTGGAAAGAATATTCCTGTGTTCCACAGTTTTGTGGATGTCCCTGTTGTGCATAGGAGGATGTATCTGTGGTGCAAAGTGAGGAGGATGTTTCTTTGTTGGACAGTTGGAAAGGCATCCATGTGGTGGACTGTTGGGAGGTACACTCTGTAGTGAACATTGGGGAGGACATCTCTGCTGTGCACAGTGGAAAGAATATTCCTGTAGTACTTTGTTGTGAGGATGTCCCTGTTGTGCATAGGAGGATATCCCTGTGGTGAAAACTGAGGAGGACATCTCTTTGGTGGACAGTGAGAAGAATGTCCCTTTGGTGGACAGCCAATAGGACCTCTCTGTGGTGTACAATGGGAAGGACGTCCCTCTGGTGGACAGTGGAGAGATGTACCTGTGGTGGACAGTGGAAAGGACGTTCTATGGTGTAAGTGGGAAGACTGTATCTGTGGTGGAGAGCAGGCAGGTCCTCTCTGTGGTGGACAGTAGGAAGGATATTCCTGTTGTGAACAGTGGTGAGGACATCCCTGTGTTGGATTTTGGGAAGGACGTCCCTGTGTTGAACTGGGGTGGACAGTGGAGAAGACCTCCTCATGGTGGAAAGTGGAAAGGACTTCAGAGTGGTGGATACTGGCGAGGACGTTTCTGTCATGGACAGTGGTGAGCAAGTTTCTCTGGTGCAAAGGAAAATGTCCCTTATCTTTGTGGTGGACAGAAGAGAGAAACACTGTGGTGGACAGTGGGAAGAGCATTTATGTTGTGGACAGTGCGAAGGAAATCCCTGTTGTTGATATTGGGAAGGACCTCCTTGTGGTGAACAGGGGGACGGATATCACTCTGGTGGACAGTGAGGAGAGCATCTCTGTGGTGGACAGAAGAACCACATTCCTGTGGTGGACAGTGAACAGTACTTTTTTATTTTGGACATTTGGGATGACATCCCTGTGGTGAAATGTGGGAAAGACGTTTCTTTAGTGGATAGTGGGGAGGATGTCCCTGTCGTGGAGAGTGCAGAGGATATCTCTGGGGTGGAGAGTGTTGCTGACATCACTGGTGTGAAAAGGAGGATGTCCCTGTGGTGCACAGTGGTGAGGATATCCCTGCTGTGCACAGGAAAATGTCCCTGTTGTGCAAGTGGGTATGCACAACCCACTTTGTGCATCCCACAAAGTGGGATGTCTCAGTGGTGAACAGTGAAAAGAATGACATGTGGTGGACAATATTGTGGATGTCCCTGTGGAGGACAGTGGGAAGGATGTCCATTTGATAGACAACAGAAAGTACTTCTCTATGGTGCCCTGTATGAAGGACATCTTGTGGTGGTCAGAGGGGAGGATGACCCTGTGATGGAAAGAGGGGAGGTAGTCACTGAGGTGGTCAGTGGGAAGGACATCCCTGTGGTATAGATTGGTGAGTAATTCAATGTAGTGCAAACTGAGGATGACATCCCTGTGTATTACACTGTGCATGACATCCGTATTGTGAACTATGGGGAGAACCTCCCTGTGGTGGACTGTGGGGAGGAGCTATCTGTGGTGGACACTAGGGTGGATGTCCATGTAGTCGAGAGTTGGAAGGACGTCCCTGTGGTGGACTGTGGGAAGGATATTTCTTTGGTTTACAGTGGGAAGGACATCCATGTTGTGGACAGTGAGGAGGACCTCCCTGTGGTGGAAAGTAGGAAGGATGTCCCTGTGGTAGACATTGGAGAGGATGCCCCTGTGTTGTACTGTGTGGAAAAAATCCCTGTGGTGGACAGTGAGGTGGACGTCCCTTTGGTTGACACTGGGGAGGATGTCCCTGTGGTAGACTTTGGAAGGACGTCTTTCTGGTGCAGAGTGGGAAAGACATCACTGTGGTGGAAAGTTGGAAAGATGTCCCTGTTGTGGACAGTGGAGAGGACTTCCCTTTGGTGGACAGTGTGGAGTACATCCCTGTGGTGGACATTAAAGAGGACGTCTTTTGGTGGCCAGTGGTGAGGACGTTTCTCTGGTGCAAAGGAGAACGAGAACGTCTCTTTGGTGAACATTGGGAATGATGTCCCTGTAGTGGAGAGTGCTGAGAACATCTCTGGGGTAGACAGTGTTGAAGACATTCACAGTGCGCACAGGAGGATGTTCCTGTGGAGCACAAGGATGAGGACAACCCTGTTGTGCATGGGAGGATGTCCTTATAGTGCACACTGGGGAGGATGTTTTTACAGTGAACAGTGAGAATGATGTCCCTGTGGTGGACAGCTGGAAGGACCTCTCTGAGGTTGACAGTAGGAAGGACCTCCCTGTGGTGTACAGTGGGTAAGATGTCCATGTGGTGGACAGTAGAGAGGACATCCCTGTTTTGGACAGTGGGAAGGACATCACTGTGGTGAACAGCAGGGATGACCTCTCTGTGGTTGACAGTGGGAAAGATGTCCCAGGGATTGACAGTAATGGGGACGTTTCTGTGGTAGACAGTGGATTGGATGTTTTTTTCGTGGACAGTGGAGAGAACCTTCCTGTGGTGGACAATGTGGTGGACATGCCTGTCGTGGACAGTGAAGAGGAAATCACTGTGGTGGACACTGGGAATGACGCCCCTGTAGTGGACAGTGGGGAATATGTTTCTGTGGTGGAGAATGGGAAGGATGTCCATCTGGTGGACAGTGGTGAGGATGTTCCTCTGGTGGACACTTGGGAAAAAGTTTCTGTGGTGGTAAGTAAAGATGACATCCCTGAGGTGTACAGTGGAGAGTGCTTCCCTGTTTTACACAGTGAGGAGGACATCACAGTGGTGGACAGTGGTGAGGATGACCCTGTGGTGGACAGTGGTAAGTATGCCCCTGAGCTGCACAGCAGGGAGGACCTCACTTTGGTGGATAGTGGGAAGGACGTCCCTGTGGTGGACAATGCAAATATGTCCCTGTGGTGCACAGTGGTGAGGACATCCCTCTTGTGCACAGGAGGATGTCCCTGTGGTGGACAGTGGGGAGGATATCTCTGTGGTGGACTGTTTAAAGATGTACCTTTGATGGACAGTGGGAAGAACGTCAGTTTGGTGGACAGTGGGAAGGACATCATTGTGGCAGACAGTGGGAAGGATGTCCCTGGGGAGGGCAGTGGCTAGAATATCTCTGTGGTGGACAGTGGAAAGGACATCCCTGTAGTGGACAGTGGGGAGAATATTTCTGTGGTAGACAGTTGAAATAACATCCTTGTGGTGGAGAGGACCTAACTGTTGTGCAGATTTGGGAGAACCTCCTTGTTGTAGACAGTACTTAGTATGTTTCTGTGGTGGGCACTGGGGAGGACGTCCCTGTGGTGGATAGTGGAAAAAACATCCTTGTTGTCAACATTGGGAAAAACTTCCATGTGATGGACAGTGGAAAGCACATCACTTTGATGGACAATAGAGAGGACTTCCCTCTGGTGGACAGTGGGAAGGAGGTTCCTGTGTTGGACATTGGGAAGAACATTTATATTGTGGACTGTGGAAAGAACATCTCTCTTTTGGACACAGGGAAAGACCTCCTTGTAGTGAACTGTGGGAATAATGTCCCTCTTGTGGACAAAGGGGAGGAGGAAACTTAGGTTGGACAGTGTGAAGGACAACCCTGTGGTGGACAGTCAGTAGGAGCTTTATGTGGTGGACAGTGGGAAGGACATCCCTGTTGTGGACAGTGGGGAGGAGGTCACTGGTTTGGACAGTGGTAAGGACATCCCTGTGGAAGACAGTAGAGAGGACCTTTATGTGGTGAACAGTGGGAAGAAGGTCCATGTGTTGGACAGTGGGGATAACATTTATGTTGTGGATTGTGGAAAGGATTCCATGTTGTGGACATTGGGAAGAACCTCCGTGTGGTGGACATGGGTAGGACGTCCCTGTTATGATCTGAGGAGAAAATATCACTGAGGTGGACAGTGGGAAGGATGTCCTCTTGGTGGACAGCGGGGAGGACCTTTCTGGTGTGAATAGTGGGAAGGAAATCCCTGTTGTAGACAGTGGGGAGGACATCCTGGTGATTGACAGTGTGGAGGATTTCACTGTGATGGACAGTGGGGAGGATGTTACTGTGTTGCACTGGAGAATGTCCCTGTGATGCATAGTTGGAAGGAAGTCCATATCATGTAGAGTGCGAAGGACATCTCTGTCATGGAGCATGGTTAGGACATCCCTGTTATGCACAGGAGGATGTCCCTGTAGTGCACAATGGGGAAAATGTCGCTGTTGTTTACAGTGGGAAGGACTTCGCTGTGTTTGATAGTTGGGAGGAAATCCATGTTGTGGACAGTGGGAGGATGTCCCTGTGTTGGAGAGTTGAGAGGATTTCACTGTGGTGGAGAATGTGGATGACAGCCTTGTGGACAGTAAGGACAGTCCTCCTTTGGTGCACAAGAGAATGTATTTTTAATGGACAGTGAGAAGGATGACTTTGTAGTGGGGAGTGAGAAGACATCTCTGGGGTGGATAGTGGTAAGAACATCCCTGTTGTGCACAGGAGATGTCCCTGTGTTATACAGTGGGAAGGACATCCCTGTGGTGGACAGTGAAGAGGAATTCCCTGTGGTGGACCATTGAAATGACATCCATTTGGTCGACAGTGGGAAGGAGGTCCCTTTGGAGAACAGTGGGGAGGACATCACTGTGGTGGACAGGCAGAAGGATGTCCCAAATTTGGACAGAGGGTAGGACCTCCCTGTGGTGGATAGTGGATATGCTGTCCCTGAGGTTTACATTGCGAAGGATATTCATGTGGTGGACTTCGGTGAGGACTTCTCTGTAGTGCATATTGTTGAGGACCACCAATTTGTTGACAGTGGTAAGGATGTCCTTGTAGAACACAGGAGGATGTTTCTGTGGTGGACAGTGGGGAGGACATTTCAGGACAGTGGGATTGATGTCTCTGTGGCAGAATTTCGGGAGGTCATCCCTTTGGTGCATAGTGGGGAGGACATTTCTGTGGTGGAAAGTGGGAAGAATGTCCCTGTGGTGGACATCAGGGAGGACATCTCTGTGGTCTATAGTGGGAAGGACATCTCTGTTGTGGACAGTGGAAATAATATTCCTGTGGTGCACAGTTCTGAGGACATCCCTGATTTGCATAATAGGATGTCCCTGTGGTTCAAAGTAAAGAGGATATTTCTTTGATGGACAGTGGGAAAAACATCTAGGTGGTGGACTGTGGGGAGGTCCACATTGTGGTGATCACTGGGGAGGATGTCCCTGTGGTGGACAGTGGAAAGGATGTCCCTGTGGTGCACATTGGTCAGGATGTCCCTGTTGTGTCCCTGTGCTGAAATGTGTGAAGGATGTCACTGAGCTGGACATTGGTGAAGACGACCGAGTGGTGGACAGTTTTATGGATGACCTTGTGGTACACAGGAGGACATTCCTGTGGCAGACAGTGGGGAGGTCCTCTCTGATAAACAGTGGGGAGCAAATTTCTGTGGTGGACAGTTGGGTGGAACTCCCTGTGGTCGACAGTGTGTAGAACGTCCCTGTAGTGGACAATGGGGAGGACATCCCTGTGGTAAACTGTGGGAATAATGTCCTTTTTGTGGACAGTGGAAGGATGTCCATTTTGTATACAAGGGAAGTACATTTCTATGGTGGACAGTGGGGAGGACCTCCCTGTGGTGGACATGAGTAGTATGACTCTGTGGTGGACAGTGGGCAGGACATCCCTGGAAGAGGACATCCTTCTTGTGGACAGAGGGGAGGACATCTCTGTGGTGGACATTGGGAAGAATGACCCTGTGGTGGACAGTGGAAAGGACCTCTCTGTGGTGTACAATGGGAAGGACGTCCCTCTGGTGGACAGTGGAGAGGATATACCTATGGTGGACAGTGGAAAGTTGTTCTATGGTGGACAGTAGGAAGACTGTCCCTGTGGTGAAGAGCAGGGAGGACCTCTATGTGGTAAACCGTGAGAAGGACAACCTTGTTTTGGATAGTAAATGATGATCCTTTTGTGTACATTGGGGATGATGTCCATCTGGTGAATTGTGGGAAGGACATCGCTGTGGTGGACAGTGGTGAGGATGACCCTGTGGTGAACAGTGATAAGGAAGCCCCTGTGGTGGACAGCAGGGAGGACCTCATTTATGTGGACAGTGGGAATGACGATCATGTGGTGTACATTGGGGAAGATGTCTGTGTTGAGGACATTGGGAAAAATGTCCCTTTGCTTGACAGTGGGAAGGACATCCCTGTGGTAGACTGTGGGATGGACATCCTTGTTGAGGACAGTGTGGAGTATGTCCCTGTTATGTACAGTGGGATGGATGTTTCTATAGGGGACAGGTTGAAACATATTTGTGTGGTGGACAGTTAGGAAGACGTGTCTGTGGTAAACAGTGGGAAAAAAGTCCTTTTTGTGGACAGTGAAGGATGTTCATGTGGAGGACAATGGGAAGTATGTCCATGTTGCAGACAGTGGGTAGCTTCTCCCTGTGGTGGACAGTAAGTAGGACATGCCTGTGGTGGACAGCAGGGAGGACCTCTTTGTGGGGGACAGTGGTAAAGATGTCCCTGTGGTAGACATTGATGAGGATATTTCTGTGGTGGACAGTGGAAAGGATGTCCCTGTTGTAAACAGTGGCGAGGACGTCCCTGTCGTAGATATTGGGAAGGACGTCCCTGTGGTGAACAGTGGAAAGGATGTTTTTGTGGTGGACAGTGGAGAGGACTTCCTCATGGTGGAAAGTGGAAAGGACATCACAGTGGTGGACAATGGTGAGGAAGTTTCTGTGGTGGACAGTGGTGAGGAAGTTTCTCTGGTGCAAAGGAAAACGTCCCTTTGATGGAGAGTGGAAAGTACATCTCTGTGGTGGACAGTAGAGAGAAACACACTGTGGTGGATAGTGGGAAGAACATTTATGTGGTGGACAGTGGGAAGGAAGTCCCTGTTGTCAATATTGGGAAAGACTTTCTTGTGGTGAACTGTGGGATGGATATCTCTCTGGTGGACAAGATGGAGGACATCCCTGTGGTGGACAGGGGAAGAACATACCTGTGGTGGACAGTGAATTTGACTTTTCTGTGTTGGACATTTGGGATGACATCCCTGTGGTGAATAGTGGGAAAAATGTTTCTTTGGTGTATAGTGGGGAGGATGTGCCAGTCGTGGAGAGTGCAGAGGACATTTCTGGGGTGGAGAGGGTTGCTGACACGCCTGGTGTGCAAAGGAGGATGTCCCTGTAGTACACAGTTTTGAGGATATCCTTGTTGTGCACAGGAAAATGTCCCTGTTGTGCAAAGTGGGTAGGGTGTCCCAGTGGTGAACAGTGAGAAGGATGTCACTGTGGTGGACAATTTGGAAGATGTCCCTGTGGTGGACAGTGGGCAGGATGTCACTTTGGTGGACAACAGGGAGGACTTCTCTATGGGGGACTGTATGAAGGATGTCCTTTTGGTGGTCAGTGGGGATGATGTCCCTGTGGTGGACTGTGTGGAGGAGGTCTCTGTGGTGAATAGTTGAAAGATGTACCCCTTGGTGGACAGTGGGAAGACATCCCTTATATGACAGTGGGAAGGACATACCTGTGGTAGACAGTGGGTAGGATGTCCCTGTGGAGGGCAGTGGGTAGAAAGTCTCTGTGGTGGACAATGGAAATGAGGTCCCTGTGGTAGACATTGGAAGGACATATATATTGTGGAATGTTGGAAGGACGTCCCTGTTTTGGACATTGGGAAAGACCTCCTTGTGGTGAACAGTGGGAAGGATGTCCCTCTGGAGGACATTGGGGAGGAACTCCCTGTGGTGTACAGTGGGAAGGATGCCCCTGTCATGGAGAGAGGGGACATCGTCACTTAGGTGGACAGTTGAAAAATGTACCTTTGGTGGACATTGGGAAGGACATCCTTGTGGTGGAGAGTGTGAAGGACGTCTCTGTGGTAGACAGTGGGTAGGATGTCCCTGTGGAGGGCAGTGGGTAGAACGTCTTTGTGGTGGACAGTGGCAAGGACATCCCTGAGGTTGACAGTGGTGAGGACACCCATGTGATGGACAGTGGGGAGGATGTTCGTGTGATGGACTGTTGGAAGAATGTCCCTGTGGTGGAATGTGGGAAGGACATCCCTTTGGTGAAAAGTGGGTATGACGTCCCTGTGGTGGACAGTGGGTTGGAGCTCTCTATGTTGGAATGTGTGAAGGTTGTCCCTGTGATGGATAGTGGGGAGGACATCCCTGTGGTGAACAGTGGTGAGGACCTTTCTGTGGTAAACTGGAGAACGTCACTTTGGTAGACTGTGGGAAGGATGTCCCTGTTTTGGAGAGTGCAGAGGACATCTCTGGGGTGAACAGTGCTGAAGATGTCTCTGGTGTGCACTGGAAGATGTCTCTGTGGTGCACAGTCATGAGGATGACCCTGTTGTGCAAAGGAGGATGTTACTGTGCTGCACAGTAGGGAGGATGTCCATGTTTTGAACAGTGGAAAAGAACACTGCAGTGGTGGACATTGGTAAGGACAACCCTGTGGTGGACAGTGGGGAAACATCCCTGTGGTGGACAGTGGGGTTTATGTCTCTATGGTAGACGGGGGAAAGATGTCACTGTGGTGGACAATTTGGAGGATGTCTCTGTGGTGAATAATTGGAAGGATGTCACTTTGATGGACAGTGGGAAGGACATCCCTGTGGTAGACAATGGTGAGGACGTCCATGTGATGGACATTGGGGAGAATGGCCTTGTGGAAAGTGGGGCGGACATTCCTGTGGTGCACAAGAAAACATCTCTTTGGTGGACACTTGGAAGAATTTCCCTGGAGTGGAGAGTGCAGAGGACATCTCTGTGATGGACAGTGGTAAGAACATTGTTGTTATGCACAGAAGAATGTCCCTGTGGTGCACAGTGGAAAGGATGTTCCTGTGGAGAACAGTGGGAAGGATTTCCCTGTGGTGGACATTGGTGAGGACAACCCTGTGGTAAATATTGGTAACGATGTCCCTGTGGTGGATAGCAGGGAAAACCTTTCTGTGGTGGACAGTGGGTAGGATGTTCCTGTGATGGAAAGAGGGGAGGTAGTCACTGAGGTGGTCATTGGGAAGGATATCCCTGTGGTATAGAGTGGTGAGTACTGCATTGTTGTGCACATTGAGGAGGACATCCCTGTATATTACACTGTGGAGGACATCCATGTGGTGGACAGTGGGGAGTACTCCCTTGTGGTGGAGAGTGGGGTGGATGTTCATGTAGTCGACAGTTGGAAGGACATCCCTGTGGTGAACTGTGGGAAGGACATTTCTTTGGTTTACATTGGGAAGGACATCCATTTTGTAGACAGTGGGGAGGACCTCCCTGTGGTGGACAGTAGGAAGAATGTCTCTGTGGTGGACATTGTTGAGGACGTCCCTGTTTTGGACCGTGTGGAAAACATCCCTGTTGTGGATAGTAGGGTGGATGTCTTTTTGGTTGACACTGGGGAGGATATCCCTGTGGTAGACAGTTGGAAGGTCATATTTCTGGTGGACAGTGGAAAGGACATTTCTGTGGTGAACAGTGGAGAGGACATCACTGTGGTGGACAGTAAGGATGATGTCTTGTGTTGGACAGTGGTGAGGACGTTTCTCTGGTGCACAGGAGAAAGTCACATTGGTGGACATTGGGAATGGTGTCCCTGTTATGGAGACTGCATAGAACATCTCTGGGGTAGATAGTGGTGAGGACACCCATGGTGTGCACAGGAGGAAGTTCCTTTGTTGCACAAGGATGAGGACATCACTGTTGAGCAAGGGAGGATGTCCATGTGGTGCACAGTGGGGAGGATGTCCTCGTGGTTTACTGTGAGAAAGAAGTCCCTGTGGTGGACACCTGGGAGGAATTCTCTGTGTTGGACAGTTGGATGGACCTCCCTGTGGTGGACAGTGGGTAGTACGTCCCTGTTGTGGACAGTGGTAAGGACTTCTCTTTGGTGGACCGTGGGGAATACATTCCTTTGTTGGACAGTTGGGAGGACATCCTGTGTTGGACAGTGGTGAGGACGTTTCTCTGGGGCAAAGGAGAATGTCCTTTGGTGGACATTGTGAAGGTTGTCCCTGCTGGGGAGTGTGCAGAGGACATCTCTGGGGTAGACAGTGGTGAGGACTTTCATGGTGTGCACAGGAAAATGTTCCTGTGGTGCACAAAGGTGAGGACATCACCGTTGTGCACAGGAGGATGTCCCTGTGGTGCACAGTGGAAAGTATGTCCTTGTGGTGAACAGTGAGAAGGATTTCCCTGTGGTGGACAGCTGGGAGGACCTCTCTATGGTTGACAGTAGGAAGGACCTCCCTGTGGTGGACAGTGATGAGGACGTTTCTGTGGTGGACAGTGGATTGTCTGTATTTGTGGTGTAAAGTGGAGAGGACCTTCCTGTGGTGGATAGTGGGATGTCCCTGTAGTGGAGAGTGGGAAGATGTTTCTGTAGTGGAGAGTGGGGAGGACATCCCTCTGGTTTACATTGGTGAGGATGTTCCTCTGGTGGACACTGGGGAGAAATTTTCTGTGGTGGTAATTAAAGATGACATCCCTGAGGTGTACAGTGGAGAGTACTTCCCTGTTTTATACCCTGAGGAGGACATCCCTGTGGCAGACAGTTGTGAGAATGACCCTGTGGTGTACAGTGGTAAGGATACCCCTGTGGTGGACAGCAGGGAGGACCTCATTTTGGTGGACAGTGGGAAGGACAAAGTATGCAAATTATGTCCCTGTGGTGCACAGTGGTGAGGACATCCCTATTGTGCACAAGAGGATGTCCTTCTGGTGGACAGTAAGGAGGACCACACTCTGGTGGACTCTGGGGTAGGACGTCCATGTGGTGGAAAGTGGGAAGGATGTCCATGTGGTGAACAGTGGGGAAGATGTCGGTGTTGTGGACAGTGGGAAGGATGTCCCATTGGTGGACAGTGGGAAGGATGCCCATGTGGTTGATTGTTCGGAGGAACTCCTTGGTGGGGAGAGTTGGGAGGATGTTCCTGTGGTGGACAGTGGCTAGGACTTTTCTGTTGTGGACAGTTGGATGGACATCCTGGTGGAGGACAGTAAGGAGTATGTCCCTGTTGTGTACAATGGCATGGATGTTTCTGTAGTGGACAGTTGGGAACATATTTGTGTGGTGGACAGTTAGGAAGACATCCCTGTGGTAAACATTGAGAAGGAAGTCCTTTTTTGTGGACATTGAAAGGATTTCCATGTGGTGGACAATGGGAAGGACGTCCCTGTTGTAGACAGTGGAGAGGTTCTCCCTGTGGTGGACAGTAAGTAGGATGTCCCTCTGGTGGACAGTGGGGAGGACCTCCCTGTGGTGGACAGTGGTAAAGATGTCCCTGTGATAGACAGTGATGAGGATGTTTCTGTGGTGGACAATGAAAAGGACGTCCCTGTTGTGGACAGTGGTGTGTACCTCCCTGTCTTGGATATTGGAAAGGACATCACTGTGGTGAACAGTGTAAAGGATGTTTATGTGGTGGACAGTGGAAAGTACCTCCTCATGGTGGAAAGTGGGAAGGACGTCACAGTGGTGGACAGTGTTGAGGTCGTTTCTGTGGTGGACAGTGGTGAGGAAGTTTCTCTGGTGCAAAGGAAAATGTGCATTTGGTGGACAGTGGAAAGTACATCTCTGTGGTGGACAATAGTGAGAAACACACTGTGGTGGACAGTGGGAAAAACATTTATGTTGTGGACAGTGGGAAGGAAGTCACTGTTGTTGATATTGCGAAGGACCTCTTTGTGGTGAACAGTGGGAAGGATATCCTTCTGGTGGACAGTTGACAGGACATCCCTGTGGTGGACATGGGGAAGGACATCCCTGTAGTGGACAATGAAGAGTACTTTTCTGTGTTGGACATTTGGGATGACATCCCTGTGGTGAATAGTGGGAAAGACGTTTCTTTGGTGGATAATGGAAAGGATGTCCCTGTCGTGGAGAGTGCAGAGGACATCTCTGGGGTGGAGAATGTTGCTGACATACCTGGTGTGCAAAACAGGATATCACTGTGATGCACAGTGATGAAGGTATCCCTGTTTTGCACAGGAAAATGTCCCTGTTGTGCAAAGTGGGTAGGATGTCCTAGTGGTGAACAGTGAAAAGGATGTCACTGTGGAGGACAATTTGGAGGATGTCCCTGTAGTACACAGTGGGAAGGACATCCCTTTGGTGGACAACAGGGAGGACTTCTCTATGGTGGACTATATGAAGGACGTGGTTGTGGTGGTCAGGGAGGATGTCCCTGTGGTGGACAGTGGGGATGAAATTTCTGTGGAGGACAGTTGAAATGTCTGTCCCTGTGGCAGACAGTGGAGAGGACCTACCTGTGGTGGAGATTGGGGAGGACCTCCCTGTGTTAGATGGTGGGTAGTACGTCCCTGTGTTGTGGACAGTGGAAAAAACATCCCTGTTGTGGACACTGGGAGGACGTCACTGTGTTGGATAGTGGAAAGGACATCACTTTGATGGACAGTAGAGAGCATATCCCTCTGGTGTAGAGTGGGAAGGAGGTCCCTGTGGTGGACAGTGGGAAGGACATTTATGTTGTGGACTGTGGGAAGAACATCTCAGTTGTGAACGTTGGGAAAGACGTTTTGTGGTGAACTGTGGGAAGAATGTCCCTCTTGTGGACAGAGGGGAGGATGTCACTTAGGTGGACATTGGGAACATCATCCTGTGGTGGACAGCAGGGGGACCTTTCTGTGGTGGACAGCGGGAAAGTCATCCCTGTTGTTTACAGTGGGGAGGATTTAACTGGCTTAGACAGTGTTAAGGGCATCCCAGTGGTGGACAGTAGAGAGGACCTTTCTGTGGTGAACAGTGCGAAGAAGGTCCATGTGTTGGACAGTGGGGAGGACATTTATGTTGTGGATTGTGGGAAGGACATCCATGTTGTGGACATTTCAAAGAACCTCCGTGTGGTTGACAGTGGGAATCATGTCCCTCTCATGGACAGTGGGGAAGCATACCATGTGGTAGACAGTGGGAAAAAGGTCTCTGTGGTGGACAGAGGAGAGGACATCATTTAGTGGACTGTGGGAAAAACATGCCTGTTGTGGACAGTGCAGTGGACTTCATTTGGTGAACTGTGGAAAGGCCATCCCTATGGTGAACAGTAGAGAGGACTTTCCTGTCATGGACAATGAGAAGGAGGTCCCTGTGATGGACATTGTAAGGATATATATGTTGTGGACTGTGGGAAGGACGTCCCTGTTGTGGACATTGGGAAAGACCTTCTTGTGGTGAACAGTGGGAAGGATGTCCCACTGGTGGACAGTGGGGAGGAACTCCCTGTGGTGAACAGTGGCAAGGATGTCCCTGTGGTAGAGAGAGGGGAGGTCACCACTTAGGTGAACAGTGGTAA
Organism: Arvicanthis niloticus; assembly: GCF_011762505.2. Classification (NCBI taxonomy): domain Eukaryota; kingdom Metazoa; phylum Chordata; class Mammalia; order Rodentia; family Muridae; genus Arvicanthis; species Arvicanthis niloticus. The sequence continues at coordinate 46,072,073 of NC_133430.1, forward strand.
GAACATACATGTGGTTGATAGTAGAGAGGACCTCTCTGTGGTGAACAGTGGGAAGAATGTCCCTGTGGTGGATAGGTGGAAGGACATTTATGTTGTGGATTGTTGGAAGAATGTAAATGTTGTGGACAGTGGGAAGGAACTCCGTGCATTCTACAGTGGCAAGCATGTCCCTTTGGTGGACTGTGGGGATAACCACCATGTGGTGTAAATTGGGAAGGACATCCCTGTGGAGGGCAGAGTAAAGTAAATCATTGAGGTGGACATTAGGAAGTATGTTTCTCTTGTGGACAGCAGGGTGTTCATTTCTGTGGAAGGACATGACTATTGTGGACAGTGTGGTGGACAAACCGGTGGTGGACAGTGGAAAGGACATCACTAGGTGGACAGTAGAGAGGACTTCCCTGTGGTGGAGTGGAAGTGGGAAGGAGGTCCCTGTGGTGGTCAGTCGGAAGGACATATATGTTTTTGACCGTGGGAAGGATGTCCCTGTTGTGGACATTGGGAAAGACTTTTTTGTGGTGGACATGAGAAGGGTTTGCGTCTGGTGGGCAGTGGTGGGGACCTTTTTGTGGTGGTCAGTGGGAAGGACATCTCTGTTATGATCTGAGAAGTGGATATCACTGAGCTGGACAGTGGGAAAGACGTCCTCTTAGTGTACAGTGGGGAGGACCTTTCTGGTGTGAATGGTGGAAAGGACATCCCTGTTGTAGACAGTGAGGAGGACATCCCAGTGTTGGACAGTGGGGAGAATTTCATTGTGATGGACACTGGGGAGGATGTTATTGTGGTGCACTGGAGAATGTCCCTTTGGTGCATACTTGGAAAGATGTCCATATGGTGGAGAGTGCGGAGGACACCTCTGTGGTGGACAGTGGTTAGGACATCCCTGTTGTGCACAGGAGAATGTCCCTGTGGTGCACAGTGGGGAAGATGTCCCTGTTGTTTACAGTGGTAAGGACTTCGCTGTGTTCGATAGTTGGGAGGACATCTGTGTTGTGGACAGTTGGGAGGATGTCCCTGTGTTGGAGAGTTGAGAAGATTTCATTGTGGTGGACAGTGTGGATGAAGGCCATGTGGACAGTAAGGACAATGCTCCTGTGGTGCACAAGAGAATGTCTCTTTGGTGGACAGTGAGAAGTATGTCCTTGTAGTGGGGAGTGCAGAAGACATCTCTGGGGTGGAAAGTGGTAAGAACATCCCGGTTGTGCACAGGAAGATGTCACTGTGGTGTACAGTGGGAAGGACATCCCTGTGGTGGACAGTGAATAGGACTTCCCTGTGGTGGACCGTTGAAATGGTGTCCTTGTGGTCGACAGTGAGAAGGACGTCCTTTGGAGGACAGTGGGGAGTACATCACTGTGGTGGACAGGCAGAAGGATGTCCCTGTTGTGGACAGAGGGGAGGACCTCTCTGTGGTGGACAGTGGGTATGATGTCCCTGTGGTTTACAGTGCTGAGGAGATTTGTGTGTTGGACTGTGGAGACTACTTCCCTGTAGTGCATATTGTTGTGGACAACTGTGTTGTGGACAGTGGTAAGGATATCCTTGTAATACACAGGAGGATATACCTGTGGTGGACAATGGGAAGGCCATCTGTTTGGTGGACCATGGACAGAACATTCCTGTGGTGGTCAGTTGGGAGGACCTCTCTCGGTGGAAATTGGGGAGGACATTTCTGTTGTGGACAGTGGGATGGACGACTCTGTGATGAAATGTGGGGAGGACATCCCTTTGGTGGACAGTGGGGAGGATGTTTCTGTGGTGGAAAGTGGGAAGAATGTCCCTGTTGTGGACATTGGGAAGGACCTCCATGTAGTGGGCAGTGGGAAACATGTCCTCATGGACAGTGGAGAGAGACATTATGTGATGGACAGTGGGAAGAACATCTCTGTGGTGGACAGAGGAGAGGACATCATTTAGTGGACATTGGGAAGTACGTTCCTGTTGTGTACAGCAGGGTATACCTTACTGTGTGGGACAGTGGGAGGAACATGCATGTTGTGGACAGTGCAGAGAACGTCCCTTTGTTGCACAGTGGAAAGGATATCCCTTTGGTGGAATGTATAGAGGACTTCCCTGTTGTGGAAAATGCAAAGGAGGTTCCTGTGGTGGACATTGGAAGGACATATATGTTGTGGACTATAGTAAGGACGTCCCTGTTGTTGACATTGGGAAAGACCTTCTTGTGTTGGACAGTGGGATGGATGACCCTTGGGAGGACAGTTGAAAGGACGTCCCTGTGGTGGACAGTGGGAAGGACTTCCGGTCATGGTCTGAGGGGAGGATATCAGTGAGGTGGACAGAGGGAAGGACTTTCCTGTGGTGGACAGCAGGGAGGACCTTTCTCTTTTGAATAGCGGGAAGGACATTCCTGTTGTAGACAGTGGTGAGGACATCCCAGTGGAGGACAGTGGGGAGGCTTTCATTGTGATGGACAGTGAGGAGAAAGTTAATGTGGTGCCCTGGAGAATGTCCTTGTGGTGCATAGTCTGAAGGATGTCCATATGATGGAGAATGCGGAGGAAATCTCGGTGGTGGACAGTGGTTAGGATATCCCTGTTGTCCACAGGGGGATGTCCCTGTGGTGTACAGTGGGAAGAACATCCCTGTGGTGGACAGTGAAGAGGAGTTCCCTATGGTGGACCATTGAAATGATATTTTTGTGGTCGACAGCAGGAAGGACATCCCTTTGGAGGACAGTGGTAAGAACATTACTGTGGTGGACAGGCATAATGATGTACCTGTGTTGGACATTAGGGAGGATATCTCTGTAGTGGACAGTTGAAAGATGTACCTTTGATGGACAGTGGGAAGAAAGTCCCTTTGGTGGACAGTGGGAAGGACATCCCTGTGGTAGACAGTGGGTAGGATGTCCCTGTGGAGGTCAGTGTGTAGAACGTCTATATGGTGGACAGTGGGAAGGACATCCCTGTTGTGGACAATGGGGAGAATATTTCTGTGGTGGATAGTTGGAACGATGTCCCTGTGGTGCACAGTGGATAGGAAATACCTGTGGTGGAGATTGACGATGACCTCCCTGTGGTAGACTGTGGGTAGGATGTCCCTGTGGTGAACAGTGGGTAGTACGTTACTGTGGTGGACACTGGGGAGGATGTCCCTGTGGTGGACAGTGAAAAAGACATCATTTTGATGGACAGTAGAGAGGACCTCCCTGTGGTGAACAGTGGGAAGGAGGTCTCTGTTGTTGACCATGGTAAAGACATTTATGTTGTGGACTGTGGGAAGAACTATTCTGTTGTGGACATTGGGAAAGACCTCCTTGTGGTGAATTGTTGGAAGAATGTCCCTCTTTGGAAAAAGGGAGGAGGTCACTTAGGTGGACTGTGGGAAGGACATCCCTGTGGTGGACAGTGGGGAGGACCTTTCTGTGGTGGACAGTGGGAAGGACATCTGTGTTGTGGACAGTGGGGAGGATGTCACTGTTTTGGACAGTGGTAATGACATCTCTGTGGTGGACAGTAGAGAGGGCCTTTCTGTTGTGAACAGTGTGAAGAAGGTCCATGTGTTGGACAGTGGGGATGACATTTATGTTGTGGATTGTGGGAAGGATGTCCATGTTTTGGACATTGGGAAGCACTTCCATGTGGTGGACAGTAGGAAGCCTGTCACTCTCCTGGACAGTGGGGAGAAACCTCATGTGGTGGATAGTGGGAAGGATGTCTCGGTGGTGGACATAGGAGAGGACATTATTTAGTGGACATTGGGAAGTACGTTCCTGTTGTGGACAGCAGGGTGTACCTTTCTGTGGTGGACAGTGGGAAGGACATGCCTGTTGTAGACAGTATGGAGGATGTCACTTTGGTGGACAGTGGGAAGGACATGCCTGTTGTGGACCAGGGGGAGGACATCACTGTGGTGGACAGTGGAAAGGACATACCTGTGGTGGACAGTAGAGAGGACTTCCCTGATGTGGACAGTGAGAAGGAGGTCCCTGTGATGGGCATTGGAAGGGCATATATGTTGTGGACTGTGGGAAGGACGTCCCTGTATGGACATTGGGAAAAACCTCCTTGTGGTGAACAGTGGGAAGGATGTCCCTGTGGTCACATTGGGTAGGAATTCCCTGTGGTGGACTTTGGAAAGACTGTCCCTGTGGAGGACAGCGAAAAGGACCTCTCTGTGGTGTAAAAGGGGAAGGACGTCCCTCTGGTGGAGAGGATGTACCTGTGGTGGAGAGTAGAAAGGACATTCTATGGTGGACAATGGAAATACTGTCCCTGAGGTGGAGAGCAGCGAGGACCTCTTTGTGGTGGACAGTGGCAAGGAGATCCCTGTTGTGGTCAGTAAATGGATGTCCTTTTTGTGCACATTGGGGAAGATGTCCCTATGGTGAACAATGAGAAGGACATCCCTGTGGTTGACACAGTGAAGACACCCCTGTTGGGGACAATGGTGAGGATTTCCCAGTCATGGATATTAGGAAGGATGTCCCTGTGGTGAACAGTGGAAAAGAACTTTCTGTGGTGGACAGAGGAGAGGACCTAGTCATGGTGGAAAGTGGAAAGGACGTCAAGTGTTTGACAGTAGTGAGGACTTTTCTGTGGTGGACAGTGGTGAGGAAGAGTCTCTGGTGCAAAGAGAAACGTCCCTTTGGTGGACAGTGGAAAGTATATTTCTGTGGTGGACAGTAGAGAGAAACACACTGTGGTGTACGGTGGCAAGAACATTTATGTTGTGTACAGTGGGAAGGAAGTCCCTGTTGTCGATATTGGGAAGGACCGCCTTGTGGTGAACAGTGGGAAGGATATCCCTCTGGTGGAGAGTGGGAGAACATCCCTGTGGTGGACATGGGGAAGGACATCCCTGTGATAAAGAGTGAAGAGGACTTTTCTGTGTTGGACATTTGGGATGACATCCCTGTGGTGAAATGTGGGAAAGACCTTTCTTTGGTGGATAGTGGGGAGGATGTCCCTGTCGTGGAGAATGCAGAGGACATCTATGGGGTTGAGAGTGTTGCTGACATCCCTGGTGTGCAAAGTAGGATGGCCCTGTGGTGCACAGTGGTGAGGATATCCCTGTTGTGCACAGGAAAATGTCCCTGTTGTCCAAAGTGGGTAGGATGTACCAGTGGTGAAGAGTGAAAAGGATATCACTGTCATAGACAATTTGGAGGATGTCCCTGTGGTGGACTGTGGGAAGGACATCTCTTGGGTGGACAACAGAGTGGACTTCTCTATGGTGGACTGTATGAAGGACGTCCTTGTGGTGGTCAGTGGGGAGGATGTCTTTGTGGTGGACAGTTGAAAGATGTATCTTTGATGGACAGTGGGAAAGAACGTCACTTTATTGGATAGTGGGAAGGACAGCCCTGTAGTAGACATTGGGAAGGATATCCCTGTGGAGGACAGTGGTTAGAATGTCTCTGTGGTGGACAGAGGGAAAGACATCCCTGTTGTGGACAGTCGGCAGGATATTTCTGTGGGGGACACCTGAAATGACATCCCTGTTGTGGACAGTGGAGAGGAACTAACTGTGGTGGAGATTGGGGCGGACCTTATTGTGATAGACAGTGGGTAGGACGTCATTCTTGTGGGCAGTGGGTAGTATGTTCCTGTGGTGGACACTTGGGAGGACGTCCCTGTGGTGGACAGTGTAAAGAACATCCCTGTTTTGGACAGTGGGGAGGATGTCCCTGTGGTGGACAGTGGAAAGAACATCACTTTGATGAACAGTAGATCAGACTTCCCTGTGGTGGACAGTGGGAAGGAGGTCCCTGTGGTTGACAGTGTGAAGGACATTTATGTTGTTTACTGTGGGAAGAATATCTCTGTTGTGGACATTGGGAAAGACCTCCTTGTGGTGAACTGTGGGAAAATGTCCCTCTTATGGACAGAGGGGAGGACATAACTTAGGTGGACAGTGGGAATTACAACCCTGTGGTGGACAGTGGGGAGGACCTTTCTGTCATGGACAGTGGGAAGGACATCCCTGTGGTGGACAGTAGAGAGGACCTTTCTGAATAGTGGGAAGAAGGTTCATGTGTTGGACAGTTTTGAGGACATTTATGTTGTGGATGGTGGGAAGGATGTCCATGTTGTGGATATTCTGAAGGACTTCTGTGTGGTGGACATTGGGAAGCATGTCTTTCTCATGGACAGTGGGGAGAAACACCATGTGGTGGACAGTGGGAAGAATGTCTCTGTGGTGGACAGTAGAGAGAAATACACTGTGGTGGACAGTGGAAAGAACATTTATGTTGTGGACAGTGGGAAGGAATTCCCTGTTGTTGATATTGGGAAGGACCTCCTTGCGGTGAACAGTGGAAAGGATATCCCTCTGGTGGACAGTGGGGAGGACATCCCTGTGGTGGACAGGGGGAAGGACATCCCTGTGCTGGACAGTGAAGAGGATTTTCCTGTGTTGTACATTTGTGATGACATCCCTGTGGTAAATAGTGGGAAAAACCTTTCTTTGGTGATAGTGGGGAGGATGTCCCTGTAGTGGAGAGTGCAGAGGACATCTCTGGGGTGGAGAGTGTTGCTGACATCCCTAGTGTGCAAAGGAGAATGTCCCTGTGGTGCACAATGGTGAGGATATCCCTGTTGTACACAGGAAATGTCCCTGTTGTGCAAAGTGGGTAGGATGTCCCAGTGGTGAACAGTGAAAAGGATGTCACTGTGGTAGACAATTTGGAGGATGAAGCTTGGTGGACAGTAGGAAGGACATCTCTTTGGTACACAACAGAGAGTACTTCTATATGGTGGACTGTATGAAGGACGTCCTTGTGGTGGTCAGTGGGGAGGATGTCCCTGTGGCAGACAGAAGGGAGGATGTCTCTGTGGTGGACAGTTGAAAGATGTACCTTTGGTGGACAGTGGGAAGGATCTCTTTGTTGGACAGTGGGAAGGACATCCCTGTGTTAGACAGTGGGTAGGATGTCCCTGTGGAGTGCAGTGGGCAGAAATTCTTCGTTGTGGACAGTGGGAAGGACATCCCTGTTGTGGAGAGTGGTGAGAATATTTCTGTGATGGACAGGGGGAAAGACGTCCCTATTGTGGACAGTGAGAATGACGTCCCTGTGGTGGACAGTGTGAAGGTTGTCCCTGTGATGGACAGTTGTGTGGACATCCTTGTGGTGAACAGTGGTGAGAACATTTCTGTGGTGCACAGTAGAATGTCTCTTTGGTGGACTGTAGGAAGGATTTCCCTGTTGTGTATAGTGCAAAGGACAACTCTGGGGTGGACAGTGGTGAAGACGTACCCGGTGTGCACTGGAAGATGTCCCTGTGGTGCACAGTTGTGAGGACATCCCTGTTGTGAACAGGAGATTTTTCCTGTGGTGCACCATAGGGAGGATGTCCCTGTCTTGAACAGTTGGAAAGAACACCCCAGTGGTGGACATTGATGAGGACAACCTTGTGGGGGAGTGTGGGGAAACATCCCTGTTTTGGACTGTGTGGTTCATGTCTCTGTGGTAGAGAAGGGAAGGGTGTCACTCTGGTGGACAATTTTTAGGATGTGCCTGTGGTGGACTTTTGGAAAAAAATGTCCATTTGATGGACATTGAGAAGGACATCACTGTGGTAGACAGTGTTGAGGATGTCCATGTGTTGGAGATTGGGGAGGATATGTCCGTGTGGTGGACAGTTTGAAGAATGTCCCTGTGGTGGACTGTGGGAAGTACATCCCTATTGTGGACAGTGGGTATGACGTCCCTGTGGTGGACAGTGGGTTGGACCTCTCTATGTTGGACAGTGGGAAGGATGTTCTGTGGTGGATAGTGGGAAGGATGTCCCTGTGTTGGACAGTGGGGAGGACCTCCCTGTGGTGTACAGTGGTGAGGACCTTTCTGGGGTGCACTGGAAAACGTCCCTTTGGTGGACCATGGGAAGGATGTCCCTGTTTTGGAGAGTACAGAGGACATGTCTTTGGTGGACAGTGGTGAATATGCCTCTGGTGTGCACTGGAAGATGTCCCTGTGGTACACAGTCATGAGGATGACCGTGTCATGCACAGGAGGATGTTACTGAGCTGCACAGTAGGGAGTATGTCCATGTTTTGAACAGTGGGAAAGAACACCCCAGTGGTGGACATTGGTGAGGACGCCCCTGTTGTGGACAGTGGGGAAACATCTCTGTGGTGGACAGTGGGGTTTACATCTCTGTGGTAGACAGGGGAAGAATTTCAGTGTGGTGGACAATTTGGAGGATGTCCCTATGGTGAACAATTGGAAGGACGTCCCTTTGATGGACAGTTGGAAGGACGTCCCTGTGGTAGACAGTGTTGAAGACGTCCATGTGATGGACAGTGGGGAGGATGTCCATTTGGTGTACCATTGGAAGAACGTCCCTGTGGTAGACTTTGGGAAGAACATCCCTTTGGTGGACAGTGAGAAGGACGTCACTGTGGTGGACAGTGGGGTGGACATACTTGTTGTGGACAGTGTGTAGAACGTCTCTGTAGTGGACAGTGGGGGGAAAATCACTGTGCTAAACTGTAGGAAAAATGTCTTTTTGTGGACAGTGGAAGGATGTGCATGTTGTGGACAAGTAGAGTACATCCCTATGATGGACAGTGGGGAGGACCATCCCTTAGTGGACATGGGTAGGATGTCTCTGTAGGGGACAGTTGGGAAGACATCCCTGTTTAAAGTGGGGAGGACATCCTTGTGGTGGACAGTGGGGAGGAGATCTCTGTGGTGGACATTGGGAAGAATGTCTCTGTGGTGGACAGTGGAAAGGACCTCTCTGTGGTGTTCAATGGGAAGAATGTCCCTCTGGTGGATAGTGGAGAGAATGTACCTGTGGTGGCCAGTGGAAAGGATGTTCTATGGTGGACAGTTAGGAAGACGTCCCTGTGGTAAACAGTGTGAAGAAAGTCCTTTTTGTGGATAGTGAAAGGATGTTTTTGTGGTGGACAATGGGAAGGATGTCCCTGTTGTAGACAGTGGGGAGGTTCTCCCTGTGGTGGACAGTAAGTAGGATGTCTCTGTGGTGGACAGTGGGGAAGATGTTTCTGTTTTGGACAACTGAGAGGATGTTACTGTCTTGGACAGTGTGAAGGATGTCCCTGTGGTGGACAGCAGGGAGGACTGCTCTGTCATGGACAGTGGTAAAGATGTCCCTGTGATAGACAGTGATGAGAATCTTTCTGTTGGGGACAGTGGAAAGGACATCCCTATTTTAGACAGTGGTGAGGACCTTTCTGTCTTGGATATTGGGAAGGACGTCCCTGTAGTAAACAGTGGAAAAAATCTTTCTCTGGTGGACAGTGGAGATTACCTCTTCATGGTAGAAAGTGGAAAGGATGTCACTGTTGTGGACACTGGTGAGGAAGTTTTCACTGGTGCAAAGGAAAAAGTTTCTTTGTGGACAATGGAATGTACATCTCTGTGGTGGACAGTAGAGAAAAACACACTGTGATGGACAGTGGGAAGAACATTTATGTTGTGGAGAGTGGGAAGGAAGACCCTGTTGTCGATATTGGGAATGACCTACTTGTGGTGAACTGTGGGAAGTATATCCCTCTGGTGGACAGTGGGGAGGACATCCCTGTGGTGGACAGTGAAGAGGACTTTTCTGTGTTGGACATTTGGGATGACATCTTTGTGGTGAATAATGGGGAAGACATTTCTTTGTGGATAGTGGGGAGGATGTCCCTGTCGTGGACAGTGCAGAGGACATCTCTGGGTTGGAGAGATTTGCTGACATCCCTGTTATGCAAAGTAGGTTGTCCCTGTGGTGCACAGTAGTGAGGATATCCCTGTTGTGCACAGGAAAATGTCCTTGTTGTGCAAAGTGGTTAGGACCTCTCTGTGGTACACAGTGGGGAGGATGTCCCTGTGGTTTACAGTGGGAAGGACATCCCTGTTTTTGCCATTTCAGAGAAAATCTCTGTGGTAGACTCTTGGAAGTATATCTCTGTGGTGGACTTTTTTGAGAGAATTTCACTTTGGTGGACAGTGGGGATGATGCCCTTGTGGATAGTGGGGAGGATGTTCCTGTGGTACACAAGGAAATGTCTCTTTGGTGGACAGTGGGAAGGATTTCTCTGGAGTGGAGAGTGCAGAGTACATCTCTGCAATGACCCAACCAGCAGGTTCAAGGTTTTTCCTGATTGACAAGGAGGATTACAACCTGGAAGAACAGGCGAGAGAGAGAATGGACTCAAGGAAGCAAATGCTTGTCAAGAGTCATATATTTGGGCGCAAAGCACTTTTTTATAATACATTTTGCAAAGGGAGAGGTAAGAGGGATCTAGGTGATGGGAAAGAACAAAATCTTCTTGGCCTGTTCCCTGAAACAATGGCGGTCTAACTGCTTACTTCAAAACTAGGCAACAGGGTGGTAAGACAAGGTGAAGTAGAGAACCAATTTTGATACCACAACTCTTGTTGTTCTCTGGCTCTTTTTCTTTTCTCTAAACTCTTTTTTATTTTGTCCAGGCTATTTTGGACAAGGACTGTCTTATCAGAGTAAAAGCAACATTCTTCTCTGAGGGCCATGCAGAGACCCCCTTCCTTAAGGAAAACAAGGTCAAGTCCTCTCCTGTTTTGTAACACCACCTTAGAAAGAGAAGTCACAGAATCCTTAAGGTTTTGTACTCCTTCTCTCAAATTATTTAAATCTTTATCAATGAGGGATTGGAGATGAGCATAGTGATTATTGAAAGTCACCAAGGAAGCTATATCCATGCCTGCACCAATGGCACTAATCTCTAGTATGACAGATAAGTTGAGGGCAGTCAGGGTTCTCTTCTGGTTCTCAAAAAAGCTCCTCAATCTATAATGTTAAGGAAAGACTCTGGGTCATATATAAAAATATGGAAAAAATAATAACAACTACACAATAATCTCTAAAATATAAAAAGCTAATATATATATATATATATATATATATATATATATATATATATATATATATATATATATGGAATCAAACCAAAAACACAGGCAAAATATATATCATTGGGTGCCAGGATATATATATATATATATATCATTGAGAATCAATGTCTGGTTACACATACCAGAATCAAGTCTCTAGGGGGGAGCATGAAGGGCCCCAAAAGGCACAGACCTATTTCTGAAATGGAGCTAGTGGTAAGACCTCCTTCAGGTGAATGAATCCCAAGGAGTCTGTCACCATCATTGGTAAAAATGGGAGGGGAGAGGATAGCTATCTCTTCATAGAAGGGAGAAGTAGGTGAAAAGCAAATCCAGCATTGTTGATAATTAGGATCACTGGTATTATGAATAGCCACAAGAAGAGCATTTACCAAGGGAATAATAAGGTCAGCAGAACTAAAATATCAGAAGCCATAATGGGACAAGCTAACAATGAGCAGATGACCATCTCAAAATATTTGCCTCAGATTATCATATAATCTATAATAAATGTGCCCCATTAGCAAGGTTGTGATGGACATGATTTTAGGAAAGATTGCTATTATTAATATGTTTTTCCCATATATATATATATATATATATATATATATATATATATATATATATATATATATATATATATATTTTTTTTTTCACCAAACAATAGCACTCCCCTTTGTAGCAGATCTCTGCAGATCTACGAAGATATACTATCTTGTAGTGATACTATATAGGCAAATAGATTACTTCTTAAATCTTAACGATAACCCTATAAAAATTCCTAAAATTATATGAATAATTATTAAGCTCTTTTATAACAGAACTGCTATTAAATCTCTCAAACATAATCAAACTATAATAAAAACTCTATCAATCTCCCAAGTATTATCAATTAATTGCCCCAAGAGAAATAATAACTGGACTTTCTCCTACTTAAAACACATTTTTAAAAATCATAAAACAATTAGCCTAGATTACTAAAGGGAAACCGCAATTTATTATAGATACCAAAACAAAAGAAAAGTATTATCTAGATTTATCTATATAAAACTTTAATAATTTCTTAAATTATAATTTCAAACTTTCTGTAAACCTATGGAGCTAGACAGGTGATAAATGTCTAGCTAGTAATGATTCTTAATGGATATTCATATAAACATTTTATATTATAAACTTATATTTTAATTTATAACTTGAAATTTGATGTAAACTTGTGATGAACCTTATAACATGTGACCATATACTCTGAAAGATTTATAAGTTCTGAAAACAAACAGATGTGAATTAGTTAGTTAGAATGGTCAGTTAAAATAATAAGTTAATTAAATTAGCAAATTAGAAATTAGCAAATTAGGATTTAGTGAATTATAAATCAATTAATTAGTTAAGACTCCATCACTTAGAATTTTATTTTGTTAGAATCTCTTCTACTTCCCCACTCAGGACCCTTCTATGTTTCTCCTCAGATAGCTTTTATAAAATATTTTTTATAGTTAATAAACTCTATGGCAACTTTTTAAAATATCTTTTCTTCCTGTGACCCAGCAGTTAGAACCCAGCAGTTCCTGCTGAGATAGAACAAAGGCCACTTTGCCTAATCCTCTGCTGTTAGGCTACAGGTGTTAATCACCCTAGCCTGCAGTCTCTTATCCTCAGAAGAAGTTTTTAGGATAGTACAAGGATATTTACTTAACTCCTTGCTGGTTTTAAGGCTTGGATGCAAGTGTCAGTTTCTGGCCACAGGATTGCTGACTGTAGGTCAGATATAGTAGCATAGAGGCTGCCTCAAGAAGAACCTGATGGACGGAGGAGGAGAAGAAAGAAGAAGCAGCTGTATCTCTCTCTCTCCCCCTCTCCCCATGTCGGGGCTGGGCTGGCACCCAGCAGGGATGGTCTTAAAAAGTTTAATTCTAAAGGTGAGTCCTGGGTCTGAGCAGCCAAATGACCAGGCAGTGTATTCTCTCAGACTCAAGCCCCAGAAGAGGAAGCAGGTGCAAGGCAGAAAGGGGGGGGGGCGGCGAAGTCTGCCAAGACTTGGAATAAGAATCTGTGGGTGTCTGTAAGGAAGGAACCTGTGATTTGGTAACAGGAAAGGCTAAGTGGAAGGAATCTGGAGAAGAGGCAGAGAAAGAGCAAAGGACCGAGAAATGCAAAACTTGTTTCTGGAGGTGGAGAATGTCCCTCAGCTCACGAACCTGAGAAAAAAGGCAGTCCCGCATATCAGAAAGAGAGTTAGACAAAGTGGCAGGAATGGTCGGAAAGGTAAGTGTAGGGAGGGGAGCAGAAGGCACCCTGAGAGGAGGCCACTCAGGATTGTGAAATCGGGTGGCTTCATCACTGAAGTTCAAAGGCTCTGGGTCGGGGAAAGCAGCCAAAACTATCTGAGCCATGGGCTGTGGCTTCTGCTGCTGCTGCAGCTGCTGCCTGGGGAGCTCAGCTGAAGCTGTCGGCTGAGGCAGTGGCAGAGAAGAGGAGGAATGATGCTTAGCAGCAAGGCAGGGGCAACAGATAAGCAGATTTTTTAAGGACAGGTTTGCAAAGGTGAGTGGAGGAGGGAGTCAACAACAGACAAGAATTGTCATTTCCCTATATCTCTATCTGCATCTTCAATAATGTCCTTAATAATATCTCAAAAAATTATCACAATAACAATAATATCAGCTTCACTTTTCAATAAACACAAAAAACTTATGAGATCCTTTTTCTTAACCCTTATTCCCCTCTCTCTGAGTGCATGTTTGAGGTCCTTTATTAAGGAAGCCTTCTTTGACAAAGAATTGCCGTTCTTATGGGACAGAATGAAAATGAAGCTTACCCCTAGGTCGACAGTCATGGGCGATGATCCTGTCTCACTCCCCATATATATCGTGCGCACTTCTTCTGCTGAAGGTCCGTCTGGAGGAATCCGTGCTTTGAGCCCCGAGTGTGGGTGCCACCTGACCCGACCAGCAGGTCCTAGGTTATTCGTGAGGGACGAGGAGGATTACAAGCTGGAAGAAGAATGGGCTAGAGAGAGAATGGACTCAAGGAAGCAAATGCTTGTCAAGAGTCATATATTTGGGTGCAAAGCGCTTATTTATAATACATTTTGCAAAGGGAGAGGTAAGAGGGATCCAGGTGATGGGAAACTACAGAATCTTCTTGGCCTGTGCCCTGAAACAATGGTGGTCTAACTGCTTACTTCAAAAGATATGGTACACTGCTTTACATCTAAAAATCTATTTGTAACTGTCAAGCAGAAACTTGTGGTTGCCAGGGAGATGAAGCTGCAGTGGACATTGTGCAGGTGGGGAGAAGTAGGTGGTGAGGGTAAGAGGTGAGGTTCCTGGCTACTGACAGCAATGGATAGTGGTAAGAAGATTTCTGTGATTCACAGAAAAATGTCCCTGTGGTGCACATTGGAAAAGATGTTCCTGTGGTGAACCGTGGGAAGGATTTCCCTGTGGTGGCCATTGGTGAGGAAGACCCTGTGGTAAATAGTGGTAAGGATGTCTGTGTGGTGGACAGCAGGGAGGACCTTTCTGTGGTGGACAATGGGTAGGATGTCCCTGTGATGGAAAGAGGGGAGGTAGTCACTGATGTGGTCTGTGAGAAGGACATCCCTGTGGTATAGGGTGGTGAGTACTTCATTGTAATGCACGCTGAGGAGAACATCCCTGTGGATTAAACTGTGGAGGACATCCGTGTGGTGGACTATGGGGAGGACCTTCCTGTGGTGGATGGTGGTGAGGACCTACCTGTGGTGGACAGTGGGGTGGATGTCCATGTAGTCAATAGTTGGAAGGATGTCCCTGTGGTGGACTGTGGGAAGGATATTTCTTTGGATTACAGTGGGAAGGACATCCATGTTGTGGACAGTGGGGAGGACCTCCCTGTGGTGGACAGTAGACAGGATGTCCCTGTGGTGGACACTGGTGAGGATGCCACTGTGTTGGACCGTGCAGAAAACATCCCTGTGGTGGCCAGTGGGGTGGAAGTTACTTTGGTTTATACTTGGGAGATTGTCCCTGTGGTAGACAGTTGGAAGGATGTCTTTCTGGTGGACAGTGGGAAGGACATCCCTGTGGTGGATAGTTGGAAGGACGTTCCTCTTATGGACAGTTGAGAGGATTTCAATTTGGTGTACAGTGGGGAGTACGTCCCTGTGCTGGACAGCTAGGAGGAC
Source organism: Arvicanthis niloticus (assembly GCF_011762505.2). Classification (NCBI taxonomy): domain Eukaryota; kingdom Metazoa; phylum Chordata; class Mammalia; order Rodentia; family Muridae; genus Arvicanthis; species Arvicanthis niloticus. The sequence continues at coordinate 46,087,084 of NC_133430.1, forward strand.
CTTCCTGTGTTTGACAGTGGGAAGGATGTCCCTGTTGTGGACAGTGGAAAGGACTTCTCTTTGGTGGACAGTGGGGAATATGTTCATTTTGTGGATAGTGGGGAGGATGTCTTGTGGTGGACAGTGGTGAAGATGTTTCTTTGGTGCAAAGGAGAATGTCCTTTCATGGACATTTGGAATGATGTCCCTGCTGTTGATTGTGTGGAGGACATCTCTGGGGAAGATAGTGGAGAGGACATCCCTGGTGTGCAAAGGAAGATGTTCCTGTGGTGCACAATGTTGAAAACATCACTGTTGTGCATGGGAGGATGTCCCTGTGGTGCACAGTGGGGAGGATGTCATTGTGGTGAACAGTGAGAAGGATGTCCCTGTGGTGGACAACTGGGAGGACTTCTCTGTGGTTGACAGTAGGAAGGACCTCCCTGTGGTGGACAGTGGGTAGGATGTTCATGTGGTGGACAGTGGGGAGGACATGGCTGTTTTGGACTGTGGGGAGGACATTACTGTTGTGGACAGTGGGAAGGACGTCCCTGTGGTAGACAGCAGGGAGTACCTCTCTGTGGTTAACAGTGGGAAAGATTTCCCAGTTAGGGACAGTGGTGAGGACGTTTCTGTGGTGGACGGTGGATTGGATGTTTTTGTGGTGGACAGTGGAGTGGACCTTCCTGTGGTGGACTGTGTGTGGACATGCCTGTTTTGGTCAGTGGAGAGGAACTCCCTGTGGTTGGCAGTGGGAAGGACCTCCCTTTAGTGGACAGTGGGGAATATGTTTCTGTGGTGGAGAGTGGAAAGGATGTCCCTATGGTGGGCAGTGGTGAGGATGTTCCTCTGGCAAACACTGGGGAGAAAGTTTCTGTTGTGGTAAGTAAAGACGACATCCCTAATGTATACAGTGGAGAGAATTTTTCTGTTTTATACAGTGAGGAGGACATCCCTGTGGTGGACAGTGGTGAGGATGACCCTGTTGTTGACATTGGTAAGGATGTGGTAGACAGCAGGGAGGACCTCATTTTGGTGGACAGTGGGAAGGACATCCCTCTGGTGGACAATGCAAAGTATGTCCCTGTGGTACACAGTGGTGAGGACATCCCTGTTGTGCACAGGAGGATGTTCTTGAGGGACAGTGAGGAGGACCAGACTCTGTTGGACTGTGGGTTAGGACGTCATAGTGGTGGACAGTGGGAAAGACATCCATGTTGTGGACAGTGGGGAAGATGTCTGTATTGTGGACAGTGGGAAAGATGTCTCTTTGGTGGACAGTGAGAAGGACATCCTTGTGGTAGACTGTGGGAAGGAACTCTTTGGGGTGGACAGTTGGGAGGATGTCCCTATGGTGGACAGGGGGTAGGTCCTTTCTGTTATGAACAGTTGGATCAAATCCTTGTGGAGGACAGTGGGGAGTATGTCCCTGTTGTGTACAGTGGGATGGATATTTCTGTAGTGGACTGTTGGGAACATATTTGTGTGGTGGACTGTTAGGAGGACATTCCTTTGGTAAACAGTGCAAAGGAAGTTCTTTTTGTCGACAGTGAAAGGGTGTCCATGTAGTGGACAATGGGAAGGATGTCCCTGTTGTAGATAGTGTGGAGTTTCTCCCTGTGGTCGACAATAAGTAGGACGTCTCTGTGGTGGATATTGGGGAGGACGTTTCTGTTTTCACACCTGAGAGGACATTACTGTGGTGGACAGTGCGAAGGACATCCCTGTGGTGTACAGCAGATAGGAGAGTAGTAAAGATGTCCCTGTGATAGACAGTGATGAGGATATTTCTGTGGTGGACATTGGAAAGGACGTCCCTGTTTCGGATAGTGGTGAGGACCTCCTTGTAGTGGATATTGGGAAGGACGTCCCTGTGGTGAACAGTTGAAAGGATGTTCCTGTGGTGGACATTGGAGAGGACCTCCTCATGGTGGAAATTGGAAAGGAAGTCACAGTGGTGGACAGTGGTGAAGACATTTCTGTAGTGGACACTGGTGAGGAAGTTTCTCTGGTGAAAATGAAAATGTTCCTTTGGTGGACAGTGGAAAGTACATCTCTATGGTGGACAGTAGAGAAAAACACACTGTGGTTGACAGTGGGAAGAACATTTATGTTGTGGATAGTGGGAAGAAAAACCCTGTTGTCAATATTGGGAAGGACATACTTGTGGTGAACAGTGGGAAGTATATCCCTCTGGTGGACAGTGGGGAGGACATCCCTGTGGTGGACAGTGAAGAGGACTTTTCTGTGTTGGACATTTGGGATGACAACTCTTTGGTGAATAATGGAAAAGACGCTCTTTGGTGGATAGTGGGGAGGATATCCCTGTCGTGGAGAGTGCAGAGGACATCTCTGGGTGGAGAGATTTGCTGACATACCTGGTGTGCAAAGGAGGATGTCCCTGTGGTGCACAGTGGTGAGGATATCCCTGTTGTGCACAGGAAAATGCCCTTGTTGTGCAAAGTAGGTAGGATGTCCCTGTGGTACACAGTGGGGAGTGTGTCCCTGTGGGTTACAGTGGGAAGGACTTCTCTGTTTTTGACAGTTCGGAGGAAATCCCTGTGGTGGACTGTGGGAACGACGTTTCTGCAGTGGACGTTGGTGAGAGAATTTCACAGGGGTGGACAGTGGGGATGATGTCTTTGTGGACAGTGGGGAGGATGTTCCAGTGGTGCACAAGGAAATGTCTCTTTGGTGGACCGTGGGAATGATTTCTCTAGAGTGGGTGTGCAGAGTACATCTCTGCAATTGACAGTGGTAAGAACATTTCTGTTATGCACAGAAGAATGTCCCTATCGTGCGCTTTGGAAAGGATGTTCCTGTGGTGAACAGTGGGAAGTATTTCCCTGTGGTGGACATTGGTGAGAAGACCCTGTGGTAAATAGTGGTAAGGATGTCCCTGTGGCAGACAGCAGGGAGGAACTTTCTGTGGTAGACAATAGGTAGGATGTCCCTGTGATGGAAAGAGGGGAGGTAGTCACTGAGGTGGTCAGTGGGAAGGACATCCCAGTGGTATAGTGTGGGGAGTACTTCACTGTAGTGCATGCTGAACATCCCTGTGGATTACACTGTGGAGGACATCCGTGTGGTGGACTATGGTGAGGACCTACCTTTGGTGGATGGTGGGGAGGACCTCCCTGTGGTGGACAGTAGGAAGGGTGTCCCTGTGGTGGACATCGTTAAGGATGCCCCTGTGTTGGAACATGTGGAAAACATCCCTGTTGTGGACAGTGGGGTGGATGTCTTTTTGTTTGACACTGGGGAGGATGTCCCTGTGGTAGACCGTTGGAAGGATGTCTTTCTGTTGGACAGTGGGAAGGACGTCCCTGTGGTGAATAGTTGGAAGGACGTCCCTGTTGTGGACAGTGGAGAGCATTTCCCTTTGGTGGACAGTGTGGAGTACGTCCCTGTGGTGGACAGCTGGGAGGACCTCCCTGTGGTGGACAGTGGGAAGGACATCCCTGTTGTGGACAGTGGAAAGGACTTCTCTTTGGTGGACAGTGGGAAATATGTTCTTTGGTGGACAGTGGGGAAGATATCTTGTGGTAGACAATGGTAAGGACGTTTCTTTGGTGCAAAGGAGAAAGTCCTTTGTTGGACATTGGGAATGATGTCCCTGCTGTGGAGTGTAAGGAGGACATCTCTGGGGAAGACAGTGGTGAGGACATCCCTGGTGTGCAAAGGAAGATGTTCCTGTGGTGCACAAAGTTGAGGACAACATTGTTGTGCATGGGAGAATATCCCTGTGGTGCACAGTGGGGAGGATGTCATTGTGGTGAACAGTGAGAAGGATGTTCCTGTGGTGGACAGGTGGGAGGACCTCACTTTGGTTGACAGTAGGAAGGACCTCCCTGTGGTGGACAGTGGGTAGGATGTCCATGTGGTGGACAGTGGGGAGGACATGGCTGTTTTGGACAGTGGTGAGGACATTACTGTTGTGGACAGTAGGAAGGACATCCATGTGGTGGACAGTGTGGTGGACATGCCTGTTTTGGACAGTGGAGAGGAACTCCCTGTGGTTGGCAGTGGGAAGGATGTCCCCTTAGTGGACAGTGGTGAGGATGTTCCTCTAGTGGTCACTGGGGAAAACGTTTCTGTTGTGGTAAGTAAAGAGGACATCTCTGAGGTGTACAGTGGAGAGTACTTCCCTGTTTTATAAAGTGAGGAGGACATCCCTGTGGTGGACAGTGGTGAGAAGGACACTGTGGTGGACAGTGGTAAGGATGCCCCTGTGGTGGACAGAAGGGAGTACCTTACTTTGGTGGACAGTGGGAAGGACGTCCCTGTGGTGGACAATGCAAAGTATGTTCCTGTGGTGAGGACACCCCTGTTGTGCACAGGAGGATGTCCTGTGGTGGACAGTGGGGAGGGCCACACTCTGTTGGACAGTGGGAAGGACATCCATGTTGTGGACAGTGGGGAAGATGTCTGTGTTGTGGACAGTGGGAAGGATGTCCCTTCGATGGACAGTGGGAAGGATGTCCCTTTGGTAGACAATGGGAAGGAAGTCCTTGTGGTGGACTGTGGGAAGGAACTCTTTGGGTGGACAGTTGGGAGGATGTCCCGATTGTGGACAGTGGGTAGGACCTTACTGTTTTGGACAGTTGGATGGAAATCCTTGTGGAGGACAGTGGGGAGTATGTCCTTGTTGTGTACAGTGGGATGGATATTTCTGTAGTGGACAGTTGTGCACAGTTGTGTGGTGGACTATTAGGAAGCCATCACTGTGGTAAACAGTGCAAAAGAAGTCCTTTTTGTCAACAGCGAATGGATATCCTTGTGGTGGACAATGGGAAGGATGTCCCTGTTTTAGATAGTAGGGAGTTTCTCCCTGTGGTGGACAGTAAGTAGGACGTCTCTGTGGTGGATAGTGGGGAGGACATTTCTGTTTTGGACAAATGAGAGGACATTACTGTGGTGAACAGTGTGAAGGACATCCCTTTAGTGGACAGCAGGGAGGACATCTCTGTTGTGGACAGTGGTAAACATGTCCCTGTGATAGACAGTGATGAGGATGTTTCTGTGGTGGACATTGCAAAGGACGTCCCTGTTGTGGACAGTTGTGAGGACCTCCCTGTTTTGGATATTGGGAAGGATGTCCCTGTGGTGAACAGTGGAAAGGATGTTTCTGTGGTGGACAGTGGAAAGTACCTTCTCATGGTGGAAAGTGGAAAGGACGTCACAGTGATGGACAGTGGTGAGGACGTTTCTGTGGTGGACAGTGGTGAGGAAATTTCTCTGGTGCAAAGGAAAACGTGCATTTGGTGGACAGTGGAAAGTACATCTCTGTGGTGGACAATAGTGAGAAACACACTGGTGGACAGTGGGAAGAACATTTATGTTGTGGACAGTGGAAAGGAAGTCCCTGTTGTCGATATTGGGAAGGACCTCCTTCTGGTGAACAGTGGGAAGCATATTCCTCTGGTGGACAGTGGGGAAAACATCCCTGTGGTGGACAGGGGAAGAGCATCCCTGTGATGGACAGTAAAGAGGACTTTTTTGTGTTGTACATTTGGGATGAAATCCCTGTGGTGAATAATGGGAAAGAAGTTTCTTTGGTGGATAGTGGGGAGGATGTCCTTGTTGTGAAGAGTGCAGAGGACATCTCTGGTGTGGAGAGTGTTGCTGACATCCCTGGTTTGTAAAGGAGGATGTCCCTGTGGTGCACAATGGTGAGGATATCCCTATTGTACACAGAAAAATGTCCCTGTTGTGCAAAGTGGGTAGGATGTCCCAGTGGTAGACAGTGAAAAATATGTCACTGTGGTGGACAATTTGGAGGATGTCCCTGTGGTGGACAGTGGGAAGGGGGTCCCTTTGGTGGACAACAGGGAGGACTTCTCTATGGTGGACTGTATGAAGGACGTCCTTGTGGTGGTTAGTTGGGAGGATGTCCTGGTTGTGGACAGTGAGGAGGATGTCTCTGTGGTGGACATTTGAAAGATATACCTTTGGTGTACAGTGGGAAAAACGTCCCTTTGTTGGACAGTGCGAAGGACGTCCCTGTGGTAGACAGTGGGCAGGATGACAATGTGAAGGGCATTGGGTAGATTGTCTTCATGGAGGACAGTGGGAAGGACATCCCTGTTGTTGACAGGGGGAAGGACATCCCTGTGGTGGACAGTGGGAAGGTTGTCCCTGTGGTGGATAGTGGGGTGGACATCCCTGTGGTGATCCGTGGTGAGAATGTTCCTGTGGTACACAGGAGAACGTCTCTTTGGTGGCGTGTAAGAAGGATTTCCCTATTGTGGAGAGTGCAGACGACATCTCTGGGGTGGACAGTGGTGAGGATGTCCCTGGTGTGCACTGGAAGATGTCTGATGTGTCTGATTCTGATCTGTTCTGTCTCTGCCTTTTATATGTCTTACTTCTAAGCCATGCCTCTAAGTTACACCTTTAATCATGCCCTTAGCTCTTGTCTCTAACTCTGATCTCTATACTTCTAAGTCATACTCTTAAGTCACACACCTTTAATCTCACACACCTTTAATCTCACGCACCTTTAATCTCACGCACCTTTAATCTCACACACCTTTAATCTCACACACCTTTAATCTCACGCACCTTTAATCTCAAGGTATCTAAACCAAGATTATCAGAGTGTGCTCAGCTGTTGTAGGCTATTGTAATCCAAGTCTCATGTCAGGGTATATGGCTCAAGATGGCTGCAAAGCTGATAGCCGCTTTCTGCTAAAAGTCGGCCCCCAACAGGAAGGATGTTCCTGTGGTAGACAGTGGTGAGGACATGCATGTGATGGACAGTGGGGAGGATGTACATGTGGTGGACAGTTAGAAGAATGTCCCTATGGTGGACTTTGGGAAGGACATCCCTTTGGTGGACTGTGGGAAGGACATCACTGTGGTGGACAGTGGAAAGGATGTCCCTGTGGTGGACAGTGGGGAGGTCATCCCTGTAGTAAACAGTAGTGAGGATGTTTCTGTGGTGCACTGGAGAACGTCATTTTGGTGGACTGTGGGAAGAATGTCCATGCTTTGGAGAGTGCAGAGGACATCTCTGGGGTGGACAGTGGTGAAGACGTCCCTGTTATGCACTGGAAGATGTCCCTGTGGTGCACAGTCATGAGGATGACCCTGTTATGCACAGGAGGATGTCCCTGTGGTGTACAGTGGGGAGGATGTTCCTGTTTTGAACAATGGGAAAGTACACGCCTGTGGTGGACATTGGTGAGGATGCCCCTGTTGTGGACAGTGGTGAAACATCTCTGTGGTGGACAGTGGGGTGGACGTCTTTTGGTTGATGTGGAAAAGATGTCCATGTGGTGAAGAGTGCAGAGGACAACACTGTGTTGGACATTGTTGAGAAAATACCTGTGGTGGAAATTGGGCAGGATGTCCCTGTGGCTGACAGAGTGTAGGATGTTCCTGTGGTGGACAGTGAGGAGATGGTTTCTGTGGTGGACAGTGGGAAGGATGTCCTTGCTTTGGACAGTGAGGAGGATGTCCCTGTGGTGGACAGTGGAAAGGACATCACTGTGGTGGACAATAGATAGGACCTCCCTGTGGTAGACAGTGAGAAGTATGACCCTGTTGTGGACAGTGAGAAGGACGTTTATGTTGTGGACATTAAAAAGAACATCCCTTTTGTGGCCATTGAGAAGGATCTCCTTGTGGTGAACAGTGGGAAGGATATCCCTCTGGTGGACAGTTGGGAGGCCATCCATGTAATGGAGAGAGGGAAGGACATCTCTGTGGTGGACAGTGAAAAGGAACTCTCCATGTTGGACAGTTGGGATGATATCTCTGTGGTGGACAGTGGAAAAGATGTCTTTTTGTGTGGAGTGGGGTGGACATCCCTGTGGTAGACAGGCAGAAGGACATCTCTGTGGTGAACAGTTTGGAATATGTCCGTGTGAAGGACATTTATGTTGTGGACTGTGGGAAAAAGATCTCCATTGTGGACATTGGAAAAGACCTTCTTGTGGTGAACTGTGGGAAGAATGTACCTCTGTGGACAGAGGGGAGGATGTCGCTTATGTGGACAGTGTTAAGGACATTCCTGTGGTGGACAGTGGGGAGGACATTTCTTTGGTGGACAGTGTTAAGGACATTCCTGTGGTGGACAGTAGAGAGGACCTTTCTGTGCTGAACAGTGGGAAGAAGGTCCGTGTGATGGACAGTGGGGAGGACATTTATGTTGTGGATTGTGGGAAGGACGTCCATGTTGTGGACATTGGGAAGGACCTCTGTGTGGTGGACAGTGGGAAGCATGTCCCTCTCCTGGACAGTGGGGTGTACCACCATGTTGTGGACAGTGGGAAGGACGTCTCTGTGGTGGACAGAGTGGAGGATATCATTTGTGTATATTGGGAAGTACTTTCCTGTTGTGGACAGCATGGTGTAACTTTCTCTGGTGGACAGTGGGAAGGACATGCCTGTTGTAGACAGTGCAGAGGATGTACTTTTGGTGAACAGTGGTAAGGACATCAAGTGGTGGGCAGTGAGAAGGAGGTCTCTGTGGTGGACATTAGAAAGACATATATGTTGTGAACTGTGGGAAGGACATTTCTGTTTTGGACATTGTTAAAGACCTCCTTGTGGTGAACAGTGGGAAGGATGTTCCTCTGCTGGACATTGGGGAGGAACTCCCTGTGGTGGACAGTGGGAAGGATGTCCCTGTGGTGGAGAGAGAGGAGGTCATCACTTAGGTGGACAGTGGTAAGGACATCACTCTGGTGTCTAGTAGAGAGGACCTCTCTGTGGTGAACAGTGGGAAGAAAGTCCCTGTGGTGGAGAATGGGAAGGACATTTATGTGGTGGATTGTGGAAAAGACGTACATGTTGTGGACATTGGGAAGGACCTCAGTGTGGTGAACAGTGGGAAGCACATCCCTCTCATGGACAGTGGGGAGGACGTCCCTGTGGTGGACAGAGGATAGACATTATTTAGTGAACATTCAGAAGTCCGTTCCTCTTGTGGACAGCAGGGTGTACCTTTCTGTGGTGGACAGTGGGAAGGACACGCCTGTTGTGTACAGTTCAGAGGACATACGTGTGGTGGACAGTGGAAAGTACATTCCTGTGGTTGACAGTAGAGAGGAATTCCCTGTGGTAGACAGTGGGAAGGAGTTCCTGTGGTGGAGAGTGAAGAGGATATGCCTGTTGTGGATAGTGCAGAGGACTTCCCTGTGGTGAACAGTGGAAAGGACATCAGTGTGGTGTAGAGTAGAGAGGATTTACCTGTGGTGGACAGTGAGAAGAAGGTCTTTGTGGTGGAACATGGGAAGGACATATATGTTGTGGACTGTGGGAAGGACATCCGTGTTGTGGATATTGGTAAAGAACACTTTGTGGTGGACAGTGGGAAGGGTGTGCTTCTGGTGGATAGAGGGGAAGAACTATTAGTGTTGGACAGTGGGAAGGACATCCCTGTTATGATCTGAGGAGAGGATATCACTGAGGTGGACTGTGGGAAGGATATTCTCTTGCTACACAGCGGGGAGGACCTTTCTGGTGTGAATAGTGGGAAGGACATCTCTGTTGTAGACAGTGGGGAGGACATCCCGGTGGTGGACAGTGGGGAGGATTTCACTGAGATGGACAGTAGGGAGGATGTTACTGATGGACAGTGCCGAGGATGTTACTGTGGTGCACTGGAGAATTTCCCTGTGGTGCATAGTTGGAAGGATGTTCATATGGTGGAGAGAGTGGAGGACATCTCTGTGGTGGACAGTGGTTAGGATATCCGTGTTTTGCACAGAAGGATGTTCCTTTGGTGCGCAGTGGGGAGGATGTTCCTGTTGTTTACAGTGGGAAGGACTTCACTGAGTTTGATAGTTGGAAGGACATCCATGTTGTGGACAGTTGGGAGGATGTCCCTGTGTTGGAGAATTGAGAGGATTTCACTGTGGTGGACAGTGTGGATGATGGCCTTGTGGAGAGTTAGGACAATGCTCCTGTGGTGCAAAAGATAATGTCTCTTTGGGGACAGTGAAAAGGATATCCTTGTAGTGAGGAGTGCAGAAGATATGTCTGGAGTGGACAGTAGTAAGAACATCCCTGTTGTACACTGGATGATGTCCCTGTGGTTTATAGTGGGAAGAACATCCCTGTGGTGAACAATGAAGAGGACTTTCCTGTGGTGGACCGTTGAAATGACGTCCTTGTGGTTGACAGTGAAAAGGAAGTCCCATTAGAGGACAATGGGGAGGACATCACTGTGGTGGACAGGATGTCCCTGTGGTGTATAGAGGATAGTACCTCCCTGTGGTGGACAGCGGGTAGGATGTCCCTGTGTTGGACAGTGGGAAGGACATCTGTTTGGTGGACCTTGGAAAGGACATCCCTGTGGTGGACAGTTGGGAGGACCTCCATGTGGTGGACAGTGTGTAGGATATTTCTGTTGTGGACAGTGGGATTGATGTCTCTGTGCCGGAATGTGGGGAGGACATCCCTTTGGTGGACAGTGGGAAGGACGTTTTGAGGAGGAAAGTGAAAAGAATGTCCCTGTGATGGACAGCAGGGAGGACATCTCTGTGGTCTACAGTGGGAAGGACATCTCTGTTGTGGGCAGTGGAAAGAATATTCCTGTGGTGCACAGTTGTGAGGACATCCGTGTTGTACATAGGAGGATGTTCCTGTGGTGAACAGTGGGAAGGACATCACTTTGTTGGACATTGGAGAATATGACCCAGTGGTGGACAGTTTTATGGATGTTTTTGTGGTACACCGGAGGACATCCCTGTGGTGGACAGTGGGGAGGACCTCTCTCTGATGGACAGTGGGGAGGAAATCTCTGTGGTGGACAGTTGGGTGGACCTCCCTGTGGTGAAATGTGTGTAGAACACTCCTGTAGTGTACAGTGGTGAGGACATCCCTGTGGTAAACTGTAGGAATAATGTCCTTTTTGTGAATGGTGGAAGGATGTCCATGTTGTGGACAAGAAGAGTACGTCCCTATGGTGGACAGTGGGGAGGACCTCCCTGTGGTGGACATGTGTAGGATGTCTCTGTGGTGAACAGTGGGGAGGACATTCCTGTTTAAAGTGGGGAGGACATCCTTTTGGTGGACAGTGGGGCTGACGTCGCTGTGGAGGACAGTGGGAAGAATATCCATGTTGTGGACAGTGGAAAGTACCACTCTGTAGTGTACAATGGAAAGAACGTCCCTCTGGTGGACAGTCGACAGGATGTATCTCTGGTAGACAATGGAAATGTCATTATATGAAGGACAGTGGGAAGACTGTCCATGTGGTGGGGAGCAGGGAGGACCTCTCTGTAGTGGACAATGGGAAGGACATCCCTGTTGTGGACAGTAAAAGGATTTCCCTTTTGGGCACTTTGGGGAAGATGTCCCTCTGGTGAACATTTGGAAGGACATCCCTGTGGTGGACAGTAGTGAGGACGACCTTGTGGAGGACAGTGGTAAGGATGCCCCTGTGGTGGACAGCAGGGAGGAACACTCTTTGGTGGAGAGTGTGAATGAAATGCCTGGGGTAGACAATACAAAGTATGCCCCTGTGGTGCACAGTGGTAAGGACATCCCCTTGTGCACAGGAGGATGTCCTTGTGGGGGACAGTGGGGAGGACCACACTCTCATGGACTGTGGGGTAGGATGTCCCTTTGGTGGACAGTGAGAAAAAAGTCCATATGGTGGACATTGGGAAGATGTCCGTGTTGTGGACCATGGGAAGAATTTCCCTTTAGTGGACAGTTGGAAGGATGTCCCAGTGGTAGACTGTGGGGGAGAAACTCCTTGGGGGGGACAGTTGGGAGAAAGTCTCTGTGGTGGACAGTGGGTAAAAACTTTTCTGTTGTGGACAGTGGGAGGGAGGTCCTTTTGGAGGACAGTGGGGAGAACTTCCCTGTTGTGTACAGTGGGATTGATTTTTCTGTAGTGGACATTTGGGAACATATTTGTGTGGTAGACAGTTAGGAAGATATCCCTGTGGTAAACAGTGGGAAGGAAGTCCTTTTTGTGGACAGCAAAAGGATGTCTATGTGGTGGACAATGGGAAGAACGTCCCTGTTGTAGACAGTGGGGAGTTTCTCCCTGTGGTGGACAATTAGAAGGACGTCCCTGTGGTGGACAATGGGTAGGATTTCACTGTGGTGGACAGTGGGGAGGATATTACTGTGGTGCTCTGGAGAATGTCCTTGTGGTGCATAGTCAGAAGGATACCCATATTGTATAGAGTGTGGAGGACATCTCTGTGGTGGACAGTGGTTAGGATATCCCTGTTGTGCCCAGTGAGGAGGATGTCCCTGTTGTTTACAGTGGGAAGGACTTCATTGTGTTTGATAGTTTGGAGGACATCCCTGTTGTGGACAGTTGGGAGGATGTCACTGTGTTGGAGAGTGGAGAGAATTTCACTGTGGTGGACAGTGCAGATGATGGCCTTGTAGACAGTAAGAACAAGGTTCCTGTGGTGCACAAGAGAATGTCTCTTTGGTGGACAGTGAGAAGGATGTCCTTGTAGTGGGGAGTGCAGAGGGCATCTCTGGGGTGTACAATGGTAAGAACATCCCTGTTGTGCACAGGAGGATGTCCCTGAGGTGTACAGTGGGGAGGACATCAATGTGGTGGACAGGAAGAAGGATGTTCCTGTTGTAGACAGTGGGGAGGACCTCCCTGTTTGGGGCAATGTATATGATGTTTCTGTGGTTTACAGTGTGGAGGATATTCATGTTATACACAGTGGTGAGGACGACCCTGTAGTGGACATTGGTGAGGACAACCATTTTGTGGACAGTGTTAAGGATATCCTTGTAGTACACAGGAGGATGTCCCTGTGTTGGACAGTGGGAAGGATATCTCATTGGTGAACAGTGGAAAGGACGTCCCTGTGGTGGACAGTTGGGAGGACCTCCCATTGGTGGACAATGGAGAGGTCATTTCTGTGATGGACAGTGGATTGTACATATTTGTTGTGGACAGTGCTGAGAACGTCAATATGGTGGACAGTGGAAAGGAAATCCCTGTGGTGGACAGTAGAGAAGTCTTCCCTGTGGTGGACAGTGGGAAGGAGGTCCTTGTGTTGGACAGTGTGAAGGACATATATGTTGTGGACAGTGCGAAGGACATCCCTTTTGTGGACATTGGGAAAGGCTTTTTTTTGTGGTGGACAGTGGGAAGGGTGTACATCTGGTGGACAGTGGGAAAGGTGTGCCTCTGGTGGAAAGTGGGGAGGACCTCCTTGTGGTGGACAGTGGGAAGGACATCCGTTTTGTACAAAGTGAGGAGGACATCCCGGTGGTGGATAGTGGGGAGGATTTCACTGTGATGAACAGTGGGGAGGATGTTACTGTGGTGCACTGGGGAATGTCCCTGTGGTGCATAGTTGGAAGGATGTCCATATGGCGGAGAGTGTGGAGGACATCTCTGTGGTGGACAGTGGTTAGGACATCCCTGTTGTGCCCAGTGGGGAGGATGTCCCTGTTGTTTACAGTGCGAAGGACTTCACTGTGTTTGTTAGTGGGCAGGACATCTCTGTTGTGGACAGTTGGGAGGATGTCACTGTGGTGGAGAGTTGAGAGGATTTCACTGTGGTGGACAGTGCAGATGACGGCCTTGTAGACAGTAAGTACAAGGTTCCTGTGGTGCACAAGAGAATGTCTCTTTGGTGGACAGTGAGAAGCATGTCCTTGTAATGCATAGTGTAGAAGACATCTCTGGGGTGTACAGTGGTAAGAACATCCCTGTTGTGCACAGGAAGATGTCCCTGAGGTGTACAGTGGGGAGGATGTCACTGTGGTGTACAGGCAGAAGGTTGTTCCTCTTGTGGACAGTGGTGAGGACGTCTCTGTAGTGTACATTGGTGAGGACAACCATGTTGTAGTCAGTGGTAAGGATGTCCTTGTGGTACACAGGATGATGTCTTTGTGGTGGGCAGTAGGAAGGACATCTCTTTGTTAAACATTGGAAAGGACGTCCCTGTGGTGGACAGTTGGGCAGACCTCTCTGTGGTGGAGAGTGGAGAGTATGTTTCTGTTGTGGACAGTAGGATGTACATGTTTGATGTGGACAGTGTGGAGGATGTCAATGTGTTGAACAGTGGAAAGGACATCTCTGTGGTGGACAGTAGAGACGACTTCCCTGTGGGGGACAAGTGAAAGGACATATATGTTGTGGACAGTGGGAAGGGCATTACTTTTGTGGACATTGGGAAAGACTTCTTTATGGTGGACAGTGGGAAGGACATTCCTGTTGTGGACAGTAAAAGGATATCACTTGTACACATTGGGGAAGATGTCCCTCTGTTGATCAGTGGAAAAGACATCCCTGTGGTGGACAGTGCTGAGGACGACCCTGTATTGGACAGTGGTAAGGATGTCCCTGTGGTGGACAGCAGGGAGGACCTCACTTTAATGGACAGTGGGAATGATGTCCCTGTGGTGGACAATGCAAAGTATGTCCCTGTGGTGCACACATGTGAGGACATCCATCTTGTCCACAAGAGGATGTCCTTGTGGTGGACAGTGGGGACTACCACACTCTGGTGGACTGTGGGGTAGGACGTCCTTGTGGTGGACAGAGGAAGTACGTCCATGTCATGGACAGTGAGGAAGATGTCTGTGTTGTGGACAGTGGGAACTATGTTCCTTTGGTGGACAGTGGGAAGGACGTCCCTGTGGTGGACTGTGTGGAGGTACTCCTTGGGGTGGACATTTGGTAGGATGTCACTGTGGTGGACAGTGGGTAGGATCTTTCTGTTGTGGACAGTGGGATGGGTGTCCTTGTGGAGGACAGTGGGGAGTATGTCCCTGATGTGTACAGTGGGATGGATGTTTCTGTAGTGAAGAATTGAGAACATATTTCTGTTTTGGACAACTGAGAGGACATTACTGTGGTGGACAGTGTGAAGGACATCCCTGTGGTGGACAACAGGGAGGACCTCTCTGTGGTGAACAGTGGTAAAGCTGTCCCTGTGATAGACAGTGATGAAGATGTTTTTGTGGTGGACACTGGAAAGAACGTCTCTGTTGTGGACAGTGGTGAGGACCTCCCTGTCGTGGATATTGGGAAGGATGTCCCTGTGGTGAACAGTGGAAAGGATGTTTCTGTGGTGGACAATGGAGAGGACCTCCTCATGGTGGAAAGTGAAAAGGACATCACAGTAGTGGACAGTAGTGAGGAGGTTTCTTTGGTGCAAAGGAAAACGTCCCTTTGGTGGACAGTAGAAAGTACATTTTTGTGGTGGACAGTAGAGAGAGACACACTGTGTTGGACAGTGGGAAGAACATTTATGTTGTGGACAGTGGGAAGGAATACCCTGTTGTTGATACTAGGAAGAACCACCTTGTGGTGAATAGTGGGAAGGATATAGCACTGGTGGCCATGGGGAGGACATTCCTGTGGTGGACAGGGGAACAACATCCCTGTGGTGGACACTGAATAGGACTTTTCTGTATTAGACATTTGGGATGACATCCCTGTGGTGAATAGTGGGAAACACGTTTCTTTGGTGGATAGTGGGGAGGATGTCCCTGTCGTGGAGAGTGCAGAGGACATCTCTGGGGTGGAGAGTGTTGCTGACATCCCTGGTGTGCCAAAGAGGATGTCCCTATGGTGCACAGTGGTGAGGATATCCCTCTTGTGCACAAGAAAATGTCCCTGTTGTTCAAAGTGGGTAGGATGTCACAGGGTGAACAGTGGGTTGGACCTCTCTATGGAGGACAGTGGGAAGGATGTCCCTTTTGTGGACAATAGGAAGGAAGAACCTGTTGTGGAAAGTGAGAAAAATGTCCCTGTGATGGATAGTGGGGAGGACATCCCTGTGGTGAAGTGGTGAGGACCTTTCTGTGGTGCACTGGAGAACATCTTGTTGGTGGACCTTGGAACGGATGTCCCTGTTTTGGGGAGTGCAGAGGACACCTCTTGGGTCGACAGTGGTGAAGATATCTCTGGTGTGCACTGGAAGATGTCCTTGTGGTGCACAGTCATGAGGATGACCCTGTTGTGCAAAGGAGGGTATCACTGTGGTGCACAGTAGGGAGGATATCCATGTATTGAACAGTGGGAAAGTACACCCCAGTGGTGGACATTGGCGGGGACAACCCTGTGGTGGAGAGTGGGGAAACATCTTTGTGGCTGACAATGGGGATTACGTCTCTGTAGTAGATGGGGGAAGGATGTCACTGTGGTAGAAAATTTGGAGGATGTCCCTGTGGTAGACAATTTGAAGAACGTCCCTTTGATGGACAGTGGGAAGGAGGTCCCTGTGGTAGACAGTGGTGGGAATGTCCATGTGATGGACAGTGGGGAGGACGTCCATGTGGTGGACAGTTGGAATAGCGTCCCTGTGGTGGACTTGGGAAGGACATCCCTTTGGTGGACAGTGGAAAGGATGTTTCTATTGTGAACAGTGAGAAGGACATCCTTGTCCTGGACAGTGAGGAGGATGTCCCTGTGCTGGACAGTGGGGAGGTCATCCCTGTAGTAAACAGTGGTGAGGATGTTTCTGTGGTGCACTGGAGAACATCATTTTGGTGGACCGTGGGAAGAATATCCCTGTTTTGGAGAGTGCACAGGACATTTCTAGGGTGGACAGTTGTGTAGATATCTCTGGTGTGCACTGGAAGATATCCCTGTGGTGCACAGTCATGAGGATGACCCTGTTGTGCACAGGAGGATGTCACTGTGGTGCACAGTGGGCAGGATGTTCCTGTTTTGAACAATGAAAAAGAACACCCCTGTGGTGGACATTTGTGAGGATGCCACTGTTGTGGTCAGTGGGGAAAAAAATCTCTGTGGTGGACAGTCATGTGGATGTCTTTGTGCTTGACGGGGGAAAGATGTCCCTGTGGTGAAGAGTGCTAAGGACAACTCTGTGTTGGACATTGGTGAGAACATCCCTGTGTTGGACATTGGGCAGGATGTCCCTGTGGCTGACAGAGTGTAGGATGTTCCCATGGTGAACAGTGGGGAGGTGGTTTCTGTGGTGAACTGTGGGAAGTATGTCCTTGTGGTGGACAGTGAGGAGGACGTCCCTGTGGTGGCCAGTGGAAAGGACAACAGTAGATAGGACCTCCCTGTGGTAGACTGGGTAGGATGTCACTGTTGTGGACAGTGAGAAGGACTTTTATGTTGTGGACAGTAAAAAGAATGTCCCTTTTGTGGACATTGAGAAGGATCTCCTTGTGGTGAACAGTGGGAAGGATATCCCTCTGGTGGACAGTTGGGAAGTCATCCATGTAGTGGATAGAGGGAAGGACATCACTGTGGTGGACAGTGAAGTGGAATTCTCTGTTTTGGACAGTTGGAATGATATCCCTGTGGTGCGCAGTAGGAAAGACATCTATTGTGGAGAGTGAGGAGGACATCCCTGTGTTGGACAGGCAGAAGGACGTCCCTGTGGTGAACAGTGTGGAGGATGTCTCTTGGGTAGACAGTGGTAAGGACATCCTAGTGCTGGACGGTGATGAAGAAGTCCCTCTGGTGGACAGTGGTAAGGACGTTTTTGTGGTGCACAGGAAAATGTTATTTTGGTGGACCATGGGAAAAATGTCCCTGTTTTGGAGAGTGCAGAGGAAATCTCCTGTTGGCCAATGGTGAGGAAGTCTATGGTGTGAACTGGAAGATGTCCCTGTGGTGCACATTTATGAGGACGTCTCTGTTGTGCACAGGAGGATGTCCCTGTGGTGCACAGTGGGGAGGATGTCCCTGTGGTTTACAGTGGGAAGGAGGTCCCTGTGTTTGACAGCTGGGAGGATATCACTGTGTTGGACTGTGGGAAGGACGTCTCTGAAGTGGACATTGGTGAGAAAATTTCACTGTGGTGGACAGTGGGGATGATGGCATTTTGACAGTGGGGAGGACGTTCCTGTGGTGCACAAGAAAATGTCTCTTTGGTGGACAGTGGGAAAAATTTCCCTGGAGTTGAGAGTGCAGAGGACATCTCTGCAATGGACAGTGGTAAGAACATTTCTGTTATGCACAGAAGAATGTCCCTGTGGTGCACAGTGGAAAGGATGTTCCTGTGGTGATCAGTGGGAAGGATTTTCCTGTGGTGGACATTGGTGAGTATGACCCTGTAGTATATAGTGCTGAGGATATCCCTGTGGTGGACAGCAGGGAGAACCTTTCTGTGGTGGATAGTGGGTAGGATGTTCCTGTGATGTAAAGAGGGGAGGTAGTCACTGAGTTGCTCAGTGGGAAGGACATCCCTGTGGTATAGAGTGGTGAGTACTTCACTGTAGTGCACACTGAGGAGGACATTTCTGTGTATTACACTGTGGAGGACATCCATGTGGTGGATTATGGGGAGGAAATCCCTTTGGTGGATGGTGGGGAGGACCTCCCTGTGGTGGAGAGTGGGGTGGATGTCCATGTAGTCAAAAGTTGGAAGGATGTCCCTGTGGTGGACTCTGGGAAGGACATTTCTTTGGTTTACAGTGGGAAGAACATCCATGTTGTGGACAGTGGGGAGAACCTCCCTGTGGTGGACTGTAGGAAAGATGTCTCTGTGGTGGACATTGGTGAGGATGCCCCTGGTGACCCTTACATCTCTCACTCTCAAATTTCCTACTGTAATCCTGTTGTTCGGAAGCCCCCACCTCTGTGCTCACCTTCTGCAGCTTCTTGGAATTCCTTGCCACCCCCACCTCCATCTCCCGCTGCTGCCACCACTGCTACATGGCACTTGCCCCCTTCCCACCTGACTTGCTTTGTCTCTGCCCTCACCCCTCCTGCTGGAGCCTCAGGGCACCCTGCCCCTGCCCCTCCAGCCACAGCCGCTGCTTCTGGATCAGAGCCTTTGGATTCTGGCACTACAGCCGTTCCCATGCTAACACCAGTTCCCTCGGTCTCCACATCACTTTCTACTTCTGTAGTTTTGACTTTCCCTGCTACCCTGCCTGTTTCTCTCTCTGACATAAAAACTCGCCTTTCTTCTCAGGTCCATGAATTGGCAGAGATCCTCCACCTTCAGGAGCAAATTTCAGGACTCTCAGCCCGTTGTTTGTCCTCCTACCCTGTGCAGGACTCTCAATGTTTGTTTTTCCCTGTCACTTGCTCTTAGGGTATCCCTCCCCAGACACCTGCAGCTCCTGATTCTAGCTCCTCACAGACCCTGCTGCTCCCTCCCCCTTCCTGGTCTAGTGCTCAGCGTTCACACAGCCACACGCCTGCCACTCCTTCTTCTTCCTCACGCCTGTACCCCCTTCCTCTTCACATTCCTCTCATAAACCTTACCAGCCTTCTTACCCCCAATTGGGGACAGAGGCTGAGTCTTCTGGAGACGAGGATGACACCGAACTGGAAGGTGGAAGCGGGGGACAAGGGTGGAGCCGGGACAGAAAATGTAAACGTGGGCCCTGCAAGGAATCCTACCTTCTTTAAAAAACTCTGCTTCAAGCAGTTAGAAAAATTAAATTTGGCTGTTAGGCATTATGGGCCCAATGCTCCCTTCACTCTTTCCCTTCTTGAAAGCCTTGGGGCAGGTGGCTATTTAATACCCAATGAGTGGTTGTCAGTTGCCCAGGCCATATTAACTCAGGGACAATTTCTCTTGTGGCAGGATGATTGGGCAAACTGTTGCAGGTCTCAGGCACAAGTCAATCTCTCAAGCTCACGCTCGCCCTCCAATAAATGGACACTTGATAAACTCCTAGGTTGAGGGAAATAAGCCTCTAACCAAATACAGCAAAAATTTTCTCTGGGTCTCTTGTCTCAGTCTTCCTCAGCAGCTATGAGTGCCTGGAGAGCCATTCCCATGAAAGGCTCTGTCCTTTCCACCTTGTCTAAGATCATTCAGGGCAATCAAGAAGAATTTTCAGAATTTGTTGCCTGCCTCCTGGAGGCAGCTGAGAGATCCTTGGGACCTGGCCAGGGAGACAATAAATTTCTTCAGCAGCTTGCTTATGAAAATGCTAATTCTGCCTGTAGGGCTGCCCTTCAAGGGAAATATAAAAATAAAGATTTGGATGAGATGATTTGTATCTGCAAGGATGTAGATCCCTTTGCCCAGAAGGTCTCACAAGCCATCAATCTGGCTGTGGGAGCAGCCACTACAGCCACTAGTGGTGGTGCAAACGTATCCACCTGTTTTAGATGTGGTCAACTGGGTCATTTTGCTAAACAGTACCCTCAGGGTAAACCCATGACCCAGCCAATAAACCTATGGTTGTCTCCCCTGGTGCCTTGCCCTCATCTTCTCCCTTGGTGCCTTTGATCACCCACTGTTCCCAAAGGCCCTCTCAGTTCTGCTGACTTCATTATTTCCTTGATAAATGCTTCTCTTGAAGCTATCCATAATACCAGCGATCCTAATTATCAACAATACTGGATTCACTTTCACCTACTCCTCCCATCTATGAGGGAATAGCTATCCTATCCCCTCCCATTTTTACCAATGATGGTGACAGACTCCTTGGGATTCATTCACCTGAAGGAGGTCTTACCCTTAGCTCCACTTCAGGAATAGGCCCCTGCCTTTTGGGACCCTCCGAGCTCCCTCCATAAGGACTTGATTCCAGTGTGTAACCAGACATTGATCCTCAATGGCACATTTTTATATACCCTGGCATCCAATGATATATATTTTGCCTGTGTTTTTGGTTTGCTTCCATATATATACACACACACACATATATATATGTATATATATATATATATATATATATATATATATATATATATATATACATATATATATGGGATTATATATATGGGAATATATATATATATATATATATACATATATATGTATATATAAATATATATGTACATGTATATATATGCATATATACATATATATATATATATATATATATATATATATATATATATTCCCAGTTATTTATATTTTAGAGATTATTGTGTAGTTGTTACCATTCTTCCTCATTTTTTTATTTACGATTCAGAGTCTTTTCTTAATGTTCTGGATCAAGGTCCTTCCTTTAGGATTAAACGAGAGCCTCTGATAGCCCTTACGCTGTCTGTCATATTAGGAATCAGCACTATTGTTGCAGGTACAGGCATTGCTTCTCAAGTCACCTCCAATAATCATTATGCCCATCTTCAGTCTCTCATTGATAAAGATTTAAATAATTTGAGAGAATGAATACAAGTCCTTAAGATCTCTGTGGCTTCTCTTTCTAAGGTGGTGTTACAGAACAGGAGAGGACTTGATCTTGTCTTACTTAAGGAAGGAGGTCTCTGCATAGCCCTCAGAGAAGAATGTTGCTTTTACTCTGATAAGACAGGCCTTGTCCAAAATGGCCTGTACAAAGTCAAAAAGAGTTTAGAAAAAAGAAAAAGAGCCAGAGAA
Organism: Arvicanthis niloticus; assembly: GCF_011762505.2. Classification (NCBI taxonomy): domain Eukaryota; kingdom Metazoa; phylum Chordata; class Mammalia; order Rodentia; family Muridae; genus Arvicanthis; species Arvicanthis niloticus. The sequence continues at coordinate 46,108,290 of NC_133430.1, forward strand.
CAACAAGAGTTGTGGTATCAAAATTGGTTCTCTACTTCACCTTAGCTTACTACCCTATTGCCTAGTTTACTAGGACCCTTTGTTGGTATTTTATTTCTTCTGTCTTTTGGCCCTTGGGTTCTTAACTGTCTCACAAGTTTTGTTACGAACCAGAATGATGCTGCCATCAAGAAGCCAGTTGAAGTTCATTACCATCAACTGAAGACTGAAGAAGATCCAGAAGTGATTCTGCCGGAGACAGGAGCAGCTGCCAACCCCCTGCCTCCCCTATGGCCGACCACTAGATTTTCACACCCTCAAGAAAGGTTCCTGGCATGCCTGGCTTTGTCCTCGTTTCTCTCCCTAGGGAGCCTGGCCTCTTGATCATCTTGACAAAAATTGGCTTTTCCCAAACTAAGGTCAGCCTTTGATGTGGCCCTCTAATATCGGGGAGTCTTCCATTATGACAATATTACATCCCAAACTGACAAATGGATGGTAACCTGAGCATTCACAAAGGGATTAGGATGGCTGTGAGTTAGCCCAGTGATGGGATTATTGTAGGTCCACTTCCCGGGGCCCACCCAATGCAGCCAGAAATGAGTGTGTGGTGCTGGGAGTGGGTGCAGCCTACATAGCCTAAGACAGGGCCCTCACCCTCTTTTCACACACCCCGGAGTCCCTTGACATTGCCCATTTTTGATAGCCTAAAACCTTCGACCATCAACGTGACTCATCTCACATCAATTTCTTGGGGTTATGAACTTGTCCAAGACCCACACAATTTGACCTCCAAATTCTAAACTCATGTAGTTGGGACTGATCACAAGATGCCCTCTCCATCTAAACAGAGAAGGAGGAGATGTCAGAAGCCAGGACCCTCGCCTCTTACCCTCACCCCCTATTTCTCCCCACCTGCACAATGTCCCCTGCAGCTTCATCTCCCTGGCAACCACAAGGTTCTGCTTGATAGTTACATCCCCTGCAGCTTCATCTCCCTAGCAACCACAAGTTTTGGCTTGATAGTTACAAATAGATTTATAGACTTAAAGCAGTGTACCGTATTTTTTGAGGAAAGCAGTTAGACTGCCATTGTTTCAGGGCACAGGCCAAGAAGATTCTGTACTTTTCCATCACCTGGATTTCTCTTACCCCTCCCTTTACAAAATGTATTATAAATAAGTGCTTTGTGCCCAAATATATGACTTTTGAAAAGCATTTGCTTCCTTGAGTCCATTTTCTCTCTCGACCATTCTTCTTCCAGGTTGTAATCCTCCTTGTCCCTCACGAATAACCTAGGACTGGCTGGTCGGGTCAGGTAAGTAAAGAAGACATCACTGAGGTGTACAGTGTAGAGTACTTTCCTGTTTTATACAGTGAGGAGGACATCCCTGTAGTGGACAGTGGTGAGGACGACCCTGTGGTGGACAGTGGTAAGAATACTCCTGTGGTAGACAGCAGGGAAGACCTCATTTGGTGGACAGTGGGAAGGACGTCCCTTTGGTGGACAATGCAATGTATGTCCCTATGGTACATAGTGGTGAGGACATCCCTGTTGTGCACAGGAGGATGTCATTGTGGTGGACAATAGGGAAGGCCACACTCTGGTTGACTGTGGGTTAGGACATCCCTGTGGTGTACAATGGGAAGGACGTTCATGTGGTGGACAGTGGGGAAGATGTCCATGTTGTGGACAGTGGGAAGGATATCCCTTTTATGGACAGTGGGAAGGACGTCCCTGTGGTGGACTGTGGAGAGGAACTCCTTTGGGTGGACAGTTGGTAGTAGGTTCCTGTGGTGGACAGCATGTAGGATCTGTCTGTTGTGGGCAGTTGAATGGACATCCTTTTGGAGAACAGTGGGGAGTAAGTCCCTGTTGTATACAGTGGGATGGATGTTTCTGTAGTGGACATTTGGGAACATATTTGTGTGGTGGACAGTTAGGAAGATGTCCCTGTGGTAAACAGTGAGAAGGAAGTCCTTTTTCTGGACAGCGAAAGAATGTCCATGTGGTGGACAATGGGAAGGACATTCCTGTTGTAGACAGTGGGGAGGTTCTCCCTGTGGTGGAAAATATGTAGGACATCCCTGTGGTGGATAGTGGAGAGGACATTTCTGTTTTGGACAACTGAGAGAATGTTACTGTGGTGGACAGTGTGTAGGACATCCCTGTGGAGAACAGCAGAGAGGACCTCTCTGTGGTGGACAGTGGTAAAGGTGTCCCTGTGATAGACAGTAATAAAAATATTTCTGTGGTGGACAGTGTGCATGCCTGTTGTGGACAGTGGTGAGGACCTCCCTGTCGTGGGTATAGGGAAGGACGTCCCTGTGGTGAACAGTGGAAAGGATGTTTCAGTGGTGGACAGTGGAGAGGACCTCCTCATGGTGGAAAGTGGAAAAGACATCACAGTGGTGGAGAGTGGTGAGGGATTTTCTGTTGTGGACAGGGTGAGGAAGTTTCTCTGGTGCAAAGGAAAATGTCCCTTTGGTGGACAGTGGAAAGTACATCTCTGTGGTGGACAGTAGAGAGAAACAAACTTTGGTGGAAAGTGGGAAGAACATTTATGTTGTGGAGAGTGGGAAGGAAGTCCATGTTGTCGATATTGGGAAGGACCTCCTTGTGGTGAACATTGGGAAGGATACCCCTCTGGTGGACAGTGGGAAGGACATCCCTGTGGTTCACAGTGAAGAGGACTTTTCTGAGTTGGACATTTGGGATGTCATCCCTGTGGATAATAGTGGGAAGGATGTTTCTTTGTTGGATAGTGGGGAGGATATCCCAGTCATGGAGACTGCAGAGGACATTTCTGGGGTGGAGTGTGTTGCTGACCTCCCTGGTGTGCAAAGGAGGATGTCCCATTGTTGCACAGTGGTGAGGATATTTCTGTTGTGCACAGATAAATGTCCCTGTTGTTCAAAGTGGGTAGGATGTCCCAGTGGTGAACAGTGAAAAAGATTTCACTGTGGTGGACAATTTGGAGGATGTCCCTGTGGAGGACAGTGGGAAGGATGTCCCTTTGGTAGACAACAGGGAGGAGTTCTCTATGGTGGACTGTATGAAGGACATCCTTGTGGTGGTCAGTGGAGAAGATGTCCCTGTGGTCGACAGTGGGGAGGAAATTTCTTTATTGGACAGTTGAAATGACATAACTGTTGTGGACAGTGGAGAGGACCTACTTGAGGTGGAGATAGGGGAGGACCTACCTGTGGTAGACAGTGGGTAGGATGTCCCTGAGGTGGACAGTGGGTATTAGGTTCCTTTGGTGGACACTGGGGAGGACGTACCTGTGGTGGACAGTGGAAAGAACATCCCTGTTGTGGATGGCGGAGAGGAAGTCACTGTGGTGGACAGTGGAAGGTACATCACTTTGATGGACAGTAGAGAGGACCTCCCTGTGGTGGACAGTGGAAAGGAGGTCCCTGTTGTGGGCAGTGGGAAGTAAATTTATGTTGTGGACTGTGGGAAGATCATCTCTGTTGTGGACATTGGCATATACCTCCTTTTTTGAACTATGGGAAGAATGTCATTCTTGGGGACAGAGGTTAGGATGTCACTTAGGTGGACAGTGAGAAGGACAATCCTGTTGTGGACAGTGGGGATTATGTCACTTGTTTGGACAGTGTTAAGGACATAACTGTGATGGACAGTAGAGAGGACCTTTCTGTGGTGAACAGTGTGAAGAAGGTCCTTGTGTTGGACAGTGGGGAGGACATTTATGTTGTGGATTGTGGGAAGGACATCCATGTTGTGGATATTGGGAAGGACCTCCATGTGGTGTAAAGTGGGAAGCATGTCCCTCTCATGGACAGTTGGGAGGACTACCATGTGGTGGACAGAGTTAAGATCGTCTCTGTTGTGGACAGAGGAGAGGACATCATTTAGTGGACGTTGGGAAGTACATTCCTGTTGTGGACAGCAGGGTGTAACTTTCTGTGGTGGACAGTGGGAAGGACATGCCCATTTTAAATGCTGCAATGAACGTCCCTTTGGTGAACAAGTAAAGGACATCCCTGTGTGGACAGTAGAGAGGACTTCCCTGTGGTTGACACTGGGAAGGTGGTCCCTGTGTTGGAGGGTGAAAAGGAAATACCTGTTGTGGACAGTGCAGAGTACATCCCTGTGGTGAACAGTTTAAAGGTAATCCCTGTGGTAGACAGTAGAGAGGACTTCCATGTGGTAGAGAGTGGGAAAGTGTTCCCTTTTGTGGACATTGGAAAGACATACATGGTGTGGACTGTGGGAAGAACGATCCTGTTGTGGACATTGGGAAAGACCTTTTGTTGGACAGTGGGAAGGATGACCCTCTTGTGGACAATGGGGAGGATATCACTGTGGTGGAAAGTGGGAAGGACATCCCTGTTATGGTCTGAGGGTAGGATATCACTGAGGTGGACAGAGGGAAGAACGTCACTGTGGTGGACAGCAGGGATGACCTTTCTGTTTTGCATTGTGGGAAGGACATGCCTGTTGTAGACAGTGGGAAGAACATCCCTGTGGTGGACAGTGAGGAGGATTTCACTGTGGTGGACAGCGGGGAGGATGTTACTCTGGTGCACTGGAGAACGTCATTGTGCTGCAGAGTAAGAAGGATGTCCATATGGTGGAGAGTGAGTAGGATAACTCTGTGGTGGACAGTGGTTAGGACATCCCTGTTGTGCCCAGTGGGGAGGATGTCCCTGTTGTTTACAGTTGGAAAGACTTCACTGTGTTTGATAGTTAGGAGAACATGCCTGTTGTGGACAGTTGGGAGAATGCCACTGTGGTGGAAAGTTGAGAGGATTTCACTGTGGTGGACAGTGCAGATGACGGCCTTGTAGACAGTAAGAACTTCGTTCCTGTGGTCCACAAGAGAATGTGTCTTTGGTGGACAGTGAGAAGAATGTCTTCATAGTGGTGAGTGCAGAGGACATCTCTGGGGTGTACAGCAGTAAGAGCATTCCTGTTGTGCAGAGGAGGATGTCCCTGAGTTGTACAGTGTTGCGGACATCACTGTGGTGGACAGGCAGAAGGATGTTCCTGTTGTGGACAGTGGGGAGGACCTCCCTGTGGTGGACAATGTGTAGAATGTCCCTGTGGTTGACAGTGTGTAGGATATTTATGTTGTGGACAGTAGAGAGGACATCCCTGTATTGGACATTGGTAAGGACAATGATGTCGTGGAAAGTGGTAAGACCTCCTTGTGGTACACAGGAGGATGTCCCTGTGG